>NC_056731.1:561579309-561599309 GCF_019279795.1 Protopterus annectens
GTGTGTGTGTGTGTGTGTGTGTGTGTTTGAGTGTGTGTGTGCGTGTTCGTGTGTGTATGGCTGTCCGTGTGTATGGCTGTCTGGTTCCTGGAGTGAGGCTGTATTTTACCACAGTGAAATGTTAATGCCCCCTCCCCCCATCCACTCAAAGCAGTCTAGCATCCCTATTGATATCATCAATCGTAGATGGGCATACTAACTGCCTGTTAACATGTACACCCTGGTGTGTGATCTGTTGTTACATAGCCTACAGATGGACCTCCCTCCCCACATACACTCACTGCACTGTAGTATCCCTGTCAAAGTCCTCAATCTTAGGCCATTACAACTACCTGTATATATGTAATCTCTGTGGTGTGTCTTGTAATTGCGTAGTACTATAATGATGACATGCACATAGGCAGGGGTTCTCATCTGAACACTGGCAACTGTGTGTGTGTGTGTGTGTGTGTGTGTGTGTGTGTGTGTGTGTGTGTGTGTGTGTGTGTGTGTCAGAGTGTGTGTTACTGTGTCTGTGAATCCCTGAGTGTGTGGGTGTGTCTGTATTTGCATGCTGTCATGGCAGTGGGTATTACTGCTTCCCAATGAGAAGCCACTATTTCCACTGGCCTTTACCCTTGTCATCCAGCATACCACTCTTTTACACACTCCACGCTCCAGGTAACTATACCTGTGATGTCACCCACTATAGATGTGATGGCTCTGAACACAGTAGCGTACTACAGAGCTCTTGGGTCATTAGAGCAGTAAACATAATTGAAACATGGGAGAATATAACTGTGATGTGGAAGCTACAAAGTGCATGCAGGTATTGTCATACTGACCTGTGGGTAGTGAACATGTACATATGGGACTCCCGCAAACACCAACATCCCCCCGGCACATGCATCTACACCTGAAAGAGGAAGGCAGAACATCAAGATCAACATGCTGTTAGTGCTGTTACACATGATACATACTGTTGAACGTACAAAATGCATTCTAAAACTGCAATACATGGTATGTCTGCTGCCTGTCAACACTACTCAACAATATTAATCTACAATTGTCTACCTAGTATGTTCACCCTGTGCATCAGACCATATGAACATGTCTCTGCGCTGATGGTGTGGATGACAGGGATGCGGCACAGGCATCATCATATGCACAGGGTGATAATGTTTGCCAGAGGCCTAGGCTGTGCCATTGGATGACATCATGTGTGTGTTAGGGCCTGTGATATCACTGGGCATGTGTGGATGTTATGCATGTGTGTGCGTGCGTGTGTGTGTGTGTGTGTGTGTGTGTGTGTGTGTGTGTGTGCATGTGCGTGTGCATGTGTGTGTGTGTTGAGGTGCCCTACATTTGTTTCCAGTGTGTGTGTATGCATGCACACAGGTCTGGCATGTGGCTGGCCTAGACAGGGGTAATATTGACAGCTTCAGACTGTACAAGGCAGGTTTCATAGTTCATGGTGTCCGACCACAGCCACATGACCTGCGCCTACCAGGGGTTGCATAGGCACTACCAGGCAGAGGTCCAGATTGGGACTGTCTGATGACACATGTCCACTGGAATCGTGTCCCTGTTGGGACCATCCAGGACCACGTGCACATGTCCTGCTGTGTCCTGGTGTGGACTGAACAGCATCAGCAGCACTGCTGCTGCTACTGCCACTATGGGAGTAGGCATGTGCAGTAGCATGTTCATGTAGACCTTCGACAGGTGATGTAGCTGGCCTATGTCCACATGCCTGACACCTCACTTCCACCAGATGTTCCAGCACAGACATTCCATGCTCAAGGATTGACACGCCATGGTCAAGGACTCCCACCATGTCACCCAATCATCTATCCAAAACATCTGCAAGATGATGGTGAGCATTTGCAAGTGCCTGGATGTTGTCAGTTAATGAACAGACAGCAGCCCTCTGAAGCCTCAGACCTTCTCTGTTGTGCCATTCAGCATGTGCCTGTGCCTCCATTACAGCCCAAAACATGCATCTGGTGACCCCAGCTGATGTGCTTGGTCTCACAGGGGCATGTTGGTCAGTGGTCCTTCTACGAGCAGCGCTGGGCACATGCCTGTATGGGACATCACCAGTCTGTTGACTGGGATCATGGTGTGCATGTACACCTTCCATAGTCACCACACTTCCCTGTTCCATGCTACCACCTGCCAACTGTCCTTCCTCTATGGCTGGTGGTGATGGGGTATGTGCAGGCAGGGGAACTGTGTGCGAGGATGAGGAGGAGACAGGTGGAATGGCAACTGATGGCACAGATTCAGCCCCTGACAACCCTGCCTGT
The DNA here is from genome assembly GCF_019279795.1 of Protopterus annectens. Lineage (NCBI taxonomy): Eukaryota > Metazoa > Chordata > Ceratodontiformes > Protopteridae > Protopterus > Protopterus annectens. Next base: position 561,581,598 of record NC_056731.1, read on the forward strand.
GCCTCAATCATATTATCATCATCACTGCTACAGTCTGTGGGGGCACTAACATCAGGTGGACTGCAGGAGGGCAAAGCACCTACATCAACACCTGTGAGGGGAAGACAAGAACTGTACATTACAAGTTATACCAGACACACATAGACAGACAGAGATACACACACACACACACACACACACACACACACACACACACACACACACACACACACACACACACACACACACACACACACACACACACACACATACAGACAGACACAGAGAAACACAGCCAGACACTGACACAGACAGACAGAGACACAGATAGACAGACAGAGACACAGACACAGAGAAACAGAGACACACAGAGACACACACAGAGACACAGACAGACAGACAGAGACACACAGACAAAGACACACACACACACACACACACACACAGACACACACAGACATACGCTACATGCAGGTGATTTGGCAGATGGCATTCAGCTTAGACAATTATAGTTTCAGCTTAGGCAGTTATAGTGGTAGTTATCATACATCCCTGAGTTGCACACAACAGCATGCATGTGGTATAGCAGATGGCATGCACTTTACATAATTATAGTGATGGTTAGCATACATACCTGTATTGCACCATTTGTGTTAGTAGCCTATGCCCCATACCTGCAACACAATGCATGCACTTTGCACCATTGCACTGCACTGCCATGGTGTGTCAACATACACCACATGTTAACAGACCATCACTGACCTTTGTACATCTGCCACTGATGCTTTGTGTTGGCCACCACCCCTATGTGTGAGGACATGAGCAGTAGGGTATGTCGACTGCATACTATGTTTGCCTAAGCCCTAGCTTGCATATCTTCCCCAAAACAGTGCATGTCTGTTCAACATTATTCCGCCTACTGCTGAGCTGAGTGTAGACATTGTGCATGTGGCTGTACACACATGTTTGACATGGCTGTCCCTACTTTGCAATGGTGCCACAGACCAGCACAGGTTTACAGTACACCAGCCGGCTGTGTGGCATATGACCTTGCCAATCACATGTAGTATGACATGTCTCCTGCTGACTTGTTGAATGACATGCATACATGTGTAACACAATGGTGTCCTTTCCAATCTACATATGGTAATTGTGTCCCAATGCAGACACGTGTTATATAACATAGGCCTTCAGCTGATGCAATGTTGTCTGTCCACCCTACAAATATGCAGGGACATACTGCACACTGAGCTGATGTGCATAGCCATTGCAGGGCATCATGTGGCTTCACAATTGCTATACAGTGTGAGCTACTGACACAGTTCATAGCCATGACTATGTTCACATACAATACATATCTAATGTGGAATGTGACCCAAGTCACCAAGGGGTATACACAATAAACCGTAATGTGGAATGTGTGACACAGTTCACAGAAGGGTATACAGATGACACCCCTGCACATCTGCAACCATATTACTGATACCTGGCAACTATGCCCACTTATGGCTAACTTATAAGTACTCTCTGTCCCACATGCCATCCGTGTACCTCACACACATGAGGAGCAGGCATGACAGTGATGTCTGACACCAGCAAGATGAATGTACTGTATCTGTGGCTTGATGTGGATGTATGTGTATGTTGTGCAACACATGTATGATTTGGATACTGTATAGGTGAATGCTTCCATGTCATGACACACTCCAGATGTTCAAGACATGTTATGTGGTGGTTTCATGTTATGCCTACACAAGCTGTGCACAGGCCTGTATGATGTTTAGTGTTTCACATCTGCAATATCACCATCACACAAAGGCCATAGTTGTATTGTGTCGAGCCAATGTATAACAGGGTGTACACACATGTACATCACTTCTACTGTGTGTGTTGCTTCATGTCTCTGGCCATCCTCCATGGTCATGTGTATACATGTTCAGTCCAATGGTTGTGATGGCCATCTTATTTCACATGTCAGTGTTATCCCATATGACATACACCCATAGATGTCATATGCTTCACTGAGGACAGTGTTATGCAGACAAAGGGTGGTATGTATGGGATGTGAGACATGTTTTGCAGAATAGTTGAGCAGTGTTGCAGTCAGCCCACTACATGTCATGGACATGTCTGATAGCACATGACATTGTGTGACATTCATAGCAAGGGTATACTCCACAAGGGTGTATCCTGTGGACCAGGCATACTCCAGCTCCAACACATTTAGTGTGTGTGCACACATATTCTCTCTGCACAGTACTCTTCGTATTCCCAACATGTGTAATGCTGATATGTAGTACCTGTCCCTACAGTGGAACACACCTCTACCATTGTATTCACTGTTGTCCACACATCTGGCAATGACAGTTTGGAAGGTTTAGTGTAGGTGTTTTATATAGTCTTCAATTGTTTCACATAAGTAAACAGTGTGATGCATTGGAGGTCTGACCAGTGTCCATTAACAGGACCACCATACATTATGTGTACATGTGTTTTGGCCGATAGCATTCAATTAATATGTTCCGTGCATTTTCAAGCCTGGTAAATAATAACAATCTCACCTGATACAGGCTGCTGTCACTGCAAAATGCCAGAGGTACCTAAACAGGAGTGTCACAGCAGTAAGATCATTATCCACACCTGTGTGGTAGCTACAGGTTGCAATGTCCATGTAAGCACATAAGCCAGTACAATACACTATACTATGGAGTATGCACATCTGTGCATACATAGACTAGCAGACTAAAGTATGTGATGTGTATAAACATGCCTTGCATATGATGTTACATTAAATATTGTACAGTAACACATGTAACTATGTGATATATAGTTGCATTTTATGTGCAGTAGTGACTTACCAGGCAACTCCAGGCTCGGTGGTTGAGAGACACCCACCTCCACAATACCAGCTAAAGCTTGTAGACGGAGTAGGTGTCCCCAGGTTGGCCAGTAGCTCCTCGGTACATGTGAGTGGGGGCTGGATGAGTGGCCCCCCCACCTGTTGCACCTTGTTCCCTGGTGATTGCATTAGCACGCTGTTTTGCCCATCTTATCAGGTCAGTGCAGTGTCGGCGCACCTGATGATAGTGATTTTGACCGCCAACATCATTTACCCTCCTGCAGAGTTCCTCCCACAGGGCATCCTGCTGCTTGTGCATTCTGTGCACATGGCTGAAGAGTGTCGTGTAGTTGCCGAGGAGATATGGGATGAGGACCTCATCCTCCAAGCGGCTGTATGGTGGCAGTCTGCTACATGGCATACCTGGAAGACTTAACGATGGAGACAGGTCACAGTAACTCACAGAGAAGTACAGCAGTACATCTGAACATACATGTGTATCACATTTATTAAGATTACAAATACATCTTTGTAAATCTACACTAACACCACTGCCATGTATAAGTCACACACATTTCACACCTACTGGTGATGGGATGTTATCACCATATATATGTGTGTGTCATGTGATGAAATTGTTCATATACCATGTGGATGTTGTCTTGACGTGGGCATGTCTGTTTGCCTGTAGTGGTGTCTTTATCTTTCAGCACATGCCTGGATGTGTTCACATTAATGCAATCAACCTTAATGCTGTGTATATGCCACATATATAGTCATACATAGCCATTAGGGACATGACCTGTGACCCTGCAGATTTGCAAGCATGTATGTGTTTTGCCATATACATCTACATGGTACTGTACAGCTGTGTAGCATCCTGCCATGTATTGCCTGTGTTGCACATGTGTAACACAGGGGACAATAGCTAGCCTGATGGTATTTGCAGGGTTGGATATCAACTATAGCATGTATGGTCATAGTGCTCTAGTAGGCTATATGCCCTGGGCCATTTATGAGCCTACTTAGACAGGTTACCTAGCTGTAGGCAACATACAGGTAAGTTTCAGTGGCCAGTTCAAGCAGTGCCACAGAACTAATACACATGGTTACTGATATATTTGGCATGCAGTCATCACACCATGTCACAGAGAGGGGTGATGTGCAGCTTCGCTGGACAAGGATGCATAGTATGGCAAGAGTATGTTAAGTGTATGGGACAGGGATCTGTCAGGCAAGTTGTGATCCTTGTACTAGAAAGGTGGATGTCCATGAGGTATGTGTTTATTTGGGATCAAGATGTGTTAAATGTAGCATGTCCAACACCTCTGGGTTGGACATGGCTTTATTCAGGGTAGGCTGCATGCTACATAGTGCAGCTAGGGATTGTAAAAGGCAGTGTAGGCCATCTACACATGGGCAATAACCCTTAAAGGAAATATGTGATCTATTATGGGTCACATGGGTCACATGGGTGTTGAGTATATGGCTGAGCAGTAATCTCTATATTCCTGGATGGCACCCTGTCATGATTAGGGGTGCCAGATACGACTACCTGTCTTTTGTAGTGATGTAACTATCAAAGGGAAGTACTGTCCAGCTGCATCCCATACACACAGTTGTCATTATGTTGACCGCTGCCTAGGTGGTAGTTAATGGGTACAGGGTTTGTAACATAGGGGATGACAATGCAATACTTAGCTGTCAGATTGTGGCCATACATCACACACCACACATCTGACACACTAAGGCCCTTCTGTATGTTGAATGCAGCACACAATGAGTCAACTATTGCTATTACCTATTTTTATGTTATATTTGCTACATATTGTCAAGTTATGATTGCATTTACGATCATGCATAACTGCAGTTTATATTTTGGGTTCTTTCTCTTTAAATATATACTGGTTGCATTTTCCATCTGTCTCACAGGTGGGGTGTGTCTATAAATGGATTGCATTTTTGGTGAATTGTTCATACACTGAAGAAGGCATTGGTTGCCGAAACCGGTCTGTCTAATAAAGGGTTATTATTCAGCCATTTATATGTATTTGACCTAATTATTTTCTTTTTGTTACTTCTGGATCGCATATTGCTGGCCTTTTGTTGTTTACTTGGTTGGTTTGGCCGCGCATCTACCTACCTGCATAGCATCATGTTGAGTTGTGCTTTCTTAGCTATGCTGTAGGATGGGTCTGGAAGCTATCGTTATCGAGTACAGGGGAATCCTCTCCTGACATATATAGCTTATTGGAATCAATTGGCTACTTCACCTGTGAGAAAAGGAAAATAGTATTTATGCAACCAATGATTGAATGATATTTTCGAATTCCTTGGCATTGAATTCGTGACTTCTTTGGACATTGGTTTATTGCTTATCTTGGTGGCGTTTGTGGATTCCTATGGGGCCTACGCAACACATGTATAAACGAGCAGTTGTTGTTTCCAGGACCACACATCCAAGGTTTGATATGGCTTGAATATATGTAATGAAGGGTTGGTGTAGCGTTTTATTGAAGCAGGAGGTTATATTGGACTGTCTGGGAATTTGAAATGTTTGTTTGAACCACTGAGAGCTTCAGTCTCATTTTTTCCATTCTACAAAACAACTGGTGGGTAAAACTACAGATGTCTATGCTGTTAGATGACCTTAACGTAATTGGAGGTATTTCAGGCTGTCGTATATTTTGGATCAGTACAAAGGGTCATAAACTGTTTGATTTTCGATAAAGTGGGGTTGGTGCTGTGTTTTATAGAACAAAGTGCTTACATCGGACTGCTTGGCAATTTCAATTGTCTGTTTAAATAACTGGGTGCTTCAGTCGAACTCTCGCCATTTACATATAACAACTGGTCGGGGAACTATGAATGTCCATGCTTAATGTAACTGGAGGAACATTAGACAGTGGTGGATTTTGGACTAGCACAAAGAGCAAGATTTGTATGTTTGGGACACTAGTGACTTTTGGTTTATATTGATCGTGTTGTTTAAAACAACAGAAAGCTGGCGATCAGTTGGTACATCAGATTGTGTAGAGCTTTTTTTGGCGAACAAGATACGAAGCTGTTGGTGGGATGATACAGCTTGTTTGGGACTATTAATACTTTTCAATATATGTTTTTCCAACTGTATTCATATGTATATGTCATTTTACATTTGTAAGGATGCATTTTTAACAACATTTTGCATCTCTTATGTCAAGGACTGCCCACCACTATCAGGAACACCTTTCTTGCGCCAGATTATTTTTCCCCATACTATGTCATCTCTCTATTGTGTTGGTCACAAATAATATTTCTCTATGTGCATATACATATATTAGGATTTGTAGCATGTTTTTTGGGGGCCAAGTATACTATTTTAAACCATTACAGTTTTGAATACGTATTTCTTAATACGGTTTTCATAAATACAAGTACAATACATTTTACCATTTAGGTATTATAGTATTGGCGTACGTCTGGTCTATTTGTTATTATAGGCATTATTACCATTGTATGTTTTTTACATCAACATATTAGTCTTGGATATACCTTATCAGTTCTTACTCTGGGCACTGACGGTTTTAGCAAGTATAATTGTGCTGCAGTTGCAAGCCTAATAATTCATTTGTGTCACTTAGTGTTGTGGTGTCGATTGTTCTCTAACATCATATTGACTTTGGCCATTTATTGGGCCTATCTATACACTTGCATTGTTCCTGGTGTTTGTATGATAGACCTACATCATAAGAGGTCATCAACACTGAATTCAAAGTTGAATATACTGCATATACAGATTTCTGTTTTCTGTTTTAAAATATGACATCTTTTCTTGCGGTGCTGGCTCTGTATTTTTTCCTTTTTGTACAATAATTTTTTGATAGACAGTAGGGAATCTTGATGTGATACAGGGGCTGATACCCATTATCACTACATATTATTATTGAATATTGATTCTCTATTATAGTGTTTTATCCTGGCTTGTGGTCTCTGTCTTTTGGCTTATATCATATATCTAGCATGGACCTAGACAGTATCTTAACTGGATTGTGTGCCGATCGGGAGGATATTGGGGTATTTGGTATCCATGCCTCGCCAGGCAGCAATTCCAATGAATCAGGGGAACAATCAGCCATGAATTGTGAATTGGCATTTAATTCCCTTTCCAAGGGTCTTAAAAACCTAAGATCAAACATATGGGACTTACGTTTGTTCTGGGCATATCTACATAAATACATAGCCCCTAGGGGTCTCAGAATTTGGCTACAACCATTGGTTGGCAGACAAGAAGACAGATTATCTAATGAGTGGCGTGAAGCCTTACAGAAAGGGTCCATGCTTTTTGTCAACATACTGGCCCAATATTATGAACATATGATTGATATTAATCTCCAGGAAGTCAAAACTATGTGTTTAGATTGCAAAAGATTTGAGTCTCAATCCACATTTCAAGACTCTATTAACAAATTATCACAGGAACTCACAAACCATGATAAAATTACTAAAGATAGAAAAATAAAAAAGTTTAAAAGAGATTATATGGACTACCAAAGGGGGCGTCCTTTTGACTCCCAGAGAACAGTGAGATTTATGGGTACCAGTTCTGGTTCTACATCTAATGTTCCCAGTAACAATTTTAATAAAAAAAGACCACGGTCCATTTTGAAAAACAGGGATCAAACCAGTGCCAGCACATCAGGGGAGGATTCTTCATGTACCGATTATGATAGTTCCAGTAACAAGGATTCACCACATAGAAAAAAATCCAATAGAGCAATCCCTTTAGACATAGTCCCAGGCGTAGGGGTGGACGCAAACACAAAAGTGGCAAACATGCCCAATTCCCTCGAGGGATTGATCCAGAATTTTTTAACCTAAATCAGGGGGTCAATCAAAACGTTTTGAATTTGTCTAAAGAAACATTGTCTGTACAGCATTTACAACTTCTGAATAAAGGTTTAGGTTTTATCCCTGGGTTTTTTTGCAATGAATATAGCACTGTCACTGATGTTACGAGCTTCTGTCGTAACCTGAATTTGAAATTGTTTTTTGCAGATAGAGACTCTCAAAGAACTGATGAGTTTAGATTCATTAAGTCTGATTTTCAACCACCTATGCACAAACATGTTTCTGTTTTTATGCAAGCGGTCCTTAGGGACATACACTTTGAACATAGGGAATATGACATAATGAGATCTAATCTTTCAACACAGGAAACTACTGCTCTTAATGAGCTAAGGGAGAATCAAAATATTGCCATCCTACCAGCAGATAAGGGGGGAGCCGTGGTTGTGATGGATATGAGTTCATATTTGAATGAGGGCCAATCTCAACTGTCTGATAAAAGATGCTATATGTACATGGTCTATGATCCTACCACTCACTTCAAACAGGAAATAGACACTTTTCTGAATCTTGCCCTTGAGGAGGGCATCATAACCAAAAATTGTGTTTTTCAGTTAACTGTCAAGGATCCTCAGAAACAAATCTTATATTTACTTCCAAAAATACAGAAGTCCATTACAAATCCTCTGGGCAGACCGATTGTATCTGGAATTGGGTCCTTGACGGAGCCTTTATCTGCCTTTCTTACTCAATATCTCAAACCACTGTTGTGTTTTGTCAGGGCTAGATTGCAGGATACGACACAAGTTCTACAGATTATACAGGATTGTCAACTTGAGCCTGGGTGGCTCATGTGCTCATTGGATGTTAAGGCCCTATATACTAGCATTCCACACTGGGCTGGCCTACAGGCCCTACAATATTGGTTAGATAGGGCTGCTTTATACTCCCCTGGGTTCAATACACTGCTTATCTGTATGACGGAACATGTCCTCAATAAGAATGTCTTTTATTTTCAAGGACAATGCTATTGGCAACTGCAGGGTAGGGCGATGGGAGCATCATTTGCTCCCATTTATGCCGATTTATTCATGGCATTCTTTGAGGAATGCATGATCTATGATCCACTACACAATATCTATCTGGTGGAAATAGATATTTGGCGCATGTACTTGGATGATTGCTGGATGGTGTGGCGGGCAGATGTTAGGTATTTACAGGAATTCATTGAATACCTCAATCAAAATGTATGGGGAATTGAGTTTACGGTAACACACGATCTTCAAAGCATTAATTTTTTGGATGTTACCGTTACCAGAAACACAGACCATACATTGAACACGAGATCTTATCACAAATACCCTCAATACAACACTTTGTGGCATGCTTCTAGCATGCACCTAGGCCACACCATCCGCAACATCCCTAAGTCCCAATTTATGCGTATCAAACGCCTGAGCTCGACACAGGGTGATTTTGATAGGGATGGATTGGATCTTTATCATAGGTTTGCCAACAGGGGTTACAGACATCAAGACATTCTTAATGCCTGGAATTGGACTAATAATATGGAGAGAAAAACTTTGTTACAATATCAATCTCAAATCAGGGATTGCTCTACGAATATCATTCGGTTTGTCACCACCTTTGGCAGAAATTCCAATGCTATCAAGGGTATCATTAATAGACATTGGAATATTCTCATGGCAAATGAATATTTGAGAACAATATTGGATCAACAATGCCATTTCTCCTACAGGAGAGGCAGAACTCTTGGCTCTCTCTTTTCACATTTTGAACATATAGAAAGTGGGGGAGCGATACACCAACAAATGACTATGTCAGGGGATGTATTAGTGGGTACATTCCCTTGTGGCCATTGTGGTTCATGTAAACAAATCAATAAAAGTAAGGAATTTACAAGTCGCAATACCAGTAAAGTGTATCAATGCAGAATATTTGGCAACTGTAGCAGCAGTTGGGTGGTCTATCTGGCAACATGTCGGTGTCAAGCTTTTTATGTAGGCCAAACTTCTAGAGCACTCAGAACATGCATCAACGAACATAGATCAGACATTTAAACCAGGAAGGAAACTAATGCCTTATATAGGCACATTTTGAAACATCCTGAAGCACAATTTTCTTTTGTAATTATAGATAGAATTCTGGGGGACCGTAGTAATCCCCAGGGATGGCACAAAATACTTACTCATAAGGAACAACATTGGATCATTACATTGGGCGCTCTATTCCCTCCTGGACTAAATGACCATTTGTAAATATGAGGATATAGGTTGGTACATTTTATGTTTTATGTTCATACATAATGATTTATATATCTCATTTACATCATGAATAATTATGAATATTGGTTTATAGTAATCTGTTTGCCTCTATCTCTCATATTTTTTTATAGTTTTTCTAATGTGTCATATAGGATCCGATGAAGGACAGCCATAGGCATATCGACATATCTGCTTCGATCACAGCTGAAGGAACTATATTGGAACATTGGATTAAGCATGGATTTTCGAATTCGGCTACATCATCAATTGCTAACCACATGTTTTCTGTTGGAACATTCATCGCACTTTTTTCATGCTTTGGATGTGATGCTCTTTATGGTTATGACAGCATGCATGATATATGTTCTCAGCATAACTACACTATTAGTTATATTATTTATGTTATACAATTCAATGTGTGGGGGTTAGTTCATAACATATTTTCTATTTTTTATTCTTCATTTCTCAATTTTCAATGATGTACCTATTTTTATGTTATATTTGCTACATATTGTCAAGTTATGATTGCATTTACGATCATGCATAACTGCAGTTTATATTTTGGGTTATTTCTCTTTAAATATATACTGGTTGCATTTTCCATCTGTCTCACAGGTGGGGTGTGTCTATAAATGGATTGCATTTTTGGTGAATTGTTCATACACTGAAGAAGGCATTGGTTGCTGAAATCGGTCAGTCTAATAAAGGGTTATTATTCAGCCATTTATATGTATTTGACCTAATTATTTTCTTTTTGTTACTTCTGGATCGCATATTGCTGGCCTTTTGTTGTTTACTAAATTAGAAAAATCCTCACTTGTCAAATTTGTCAAACAGCTTAAAACTGATTCTAAAGGTCGGGTAAAAAAGCAACGTCAATTAGGAATTCCTCAAGCACACAGGTGGATTGAGGAAGTAAACCAAAGGGAACAAAAGAGTAATAATTCAAAAGCAATGTTTTTAGATAGGGAGGACAATAACTTAGTAATAGCATCAGCCCCTCCCCCTCCCTTACCAGAATATGAGGCAAGTGAACAAGTTAGTCCACCCCTGCGATATCCTGCTGTCACTGTAAGTAGAGACACTACAAAAGCAAAACCGTTTATTAGAGATCCCGTCGAGACCAGGTCTCGATCACGGGCAGGAAACTCAAAAGGGGACATTGAGTTATATCAAATGGGTAGAAATTCACGATTTATGAGTGAAGAAGAAATATGCCCACTTATAGAAGTGCCTAATCCTCAGGCAGGACAAGAAGGTCAGGACCCAACTATTCTAGTGTATAGACCCTGGACTCCAGAAGACATCCGGAAAGCCACTGAGGGAATTCCCCATCCAAAAGTTAATTTTAGAAAGTTCTTAGAAGATTTGCAAGGAATGAGGCTAAGTTATAATTTAAACGGTGAAGAGGTAGAAAAAGTAGTCAGACAAATTGTGGGACCAGACTGGCACATGATTAGTGGCGACTGGAATCCCTGTGACGCTGCGCTCAGGCCCCCCCCACATAACAGCGCAAATTAGACAACAGAGTGAAAGGTCTTACAGACCGCATCTCTGAGAAATGGAAGCCTAGGGCAGACTGGACTTGCATTAATCAATGCATCCAACAAGAAGGTGAAACTATTGACAGATATTATGCCACACTATTAGAATGTTTTAATAACCATTGTGGAATGCAGGTTCCTGAAGATCACACACATGATTCCCCATATGAGCAGCAGTTAAAGAATGCATTTTTGAAAGGCAGTATTGCACCCATAAGCAGCTTTATTACAAAGTACATGGTAGATCATCGTACAAGTAGGTTACAGTCATTACTTGAATATGCTAGGCATGCTGAAAGGCATTTTAATAGCAAAAAGAAAAAGAAAGCCCAAGTATTTTCTATAGAAGATGGAGCAGAAGTTTATGTAGTACTGTCCGGGAAAAAGGGCAAGAGAAATGCCCAGGGAAACAAACAATCTGATCAGCGATCAGAGGACTTTGAAGGGCAAAAGAAAAGGGGTGAATGTTTTAAATGCAGTAAAAAGGGACACTTGGCAAGGGATTGCAAGAAAAACAAGGGGATAGCAGAGAAGGGACAAATGAGAATGTGATAGAGGGAGTAGAGAATGTGACAGAAGAAATAGAGGAAGTGCAGGAAGTCACGGATAGTGAAGAAAATGAAATATTAGATTTGGCTTTATTGAGCTTAGAGCTCTATTTAGCAGACACAAAACCAGAAGTTACACTCCTGGTAGAAGGGAGGGAAGTCAGATTCTTGTGTGACTCAGGGGCATCACGGACCCTGATACATCCCTCCAAACTGCCAGAGAACTCAGAGTCACCTGATTACATATTAGTGAAAGCAGCTAATGGACAGCTGTATCAGAAGCCCCGCTCCCATAATATTGTGATAACTGATCCTGTTTCAGGATTGACCCAGAAAAGCAAAATTGTTGTTTCTGAAAAATGCCCAGTAAACCTCTTGGGCAGAGACCTTATGCAGCTATTTGGTATAGCAGTAGTTCTGACTATGAAGGGTATGAAGCACAGCAACAAATTGATATCTTTGCAGTGCAAATGGAGGGTAAAATTTTTATTGGCACAGCCAGGACTTGGTTACGACTGGTCCAGGGGCAGCGACCCTCCCTTGACATTGATAAACAGCATTTGTTGCACTGTACTCTGTATTATTGTAACACACCAGGACCTGATAAGGAATATGAGCAAGAATTGTTTAGAAATTGTGCGAACAGATTGATATTACGTAATCTGTACTGGGACACAGAAGGGAACAGTGTAGCCAGCTGTTCATTGCCCCAGGAGTTCTTTGCACTCTATAAATCTAATCGATTACCACACGTTAGCTTAACTAAGGACAAGAATGTAAAATGGGTAGACTTAGGAGAAAAAGTCACGAGTTGGGAAAAACAGACAGAGTTAGAACTGTCAGAACAGGGAATGCAAATGCAGAAGTTGAATTGGATAACTCAGACCCACCCAGCTGTACACTTGCAGTCTGGCAAGGACAGCTGATTAGCACTCCTATTGAAGGAGGAAGAGTATGCCTTACAGAATATACCAGAAACTCTCTGGTCAACAGGAAAATCAGATGTAGGACTTATTCGTACAGTGGGACCAGTTTCTATAACGCTAAAGTCAGCATTTAGACCACAAAAAAAAACAGTATCCCTTAAGAAAAGTTGCAGAGGTAGGAATCAAACCTATTATAGCAGCTTTACTTAAGGAAGGGGTGCTGGTGGAATTTCCTGATTCACCATGTAACACACCCTTATTTTCTGTTAAGAAAGTGAATGGAGAGTGGCGTATGGTCCAAGATTTACAAGCTGTAAATGACGCAGTAATACCAAGGGCACCCACACACCCTGTTGAATGATTTAAAACCTCAACAGAAATATTTTCTGTGGTAGATATCAGTAATGCGTTCTTCTTGATACCGATACACCCTGACAGCCAGTATTGGTTTGCATTCACATTTCAGGGGAAAAGGTATACATATACGCGACTACCACAGGGGTATTGTGAAAGTCCAATAATATTTTCACAAGAAATGGCAAGCAACTTGACGGGATTTACCCCACCAAGAGGTAGCCAGATTTTGCTTTATGTTGATGATATCCTGCTGGTGGCCCCCACCCAGCAAGACTGTAAAGAAGATACCATAGTGCTATTACAATTTTTAGACACTGAAGGACATAAAGTAAACAAAAATAAACTGCAGCTTTGGAAAAAACAAGTTAAATACCTAGGATATGTAATATCCAAGGAGGGTAGGACATTAGATGAGGACAGAAAAGTAACAATTTTGCAAGCACCAAAACCCACTACCAAGAAGGAAATTATGTCCTTCCTGTGTACAACTAATTTTTGTCGGAGTTGGATTCCAAACTATGCCTTGGAATCTGCACCGTTGACTAACCTGATTTATAAAAAGCCTATGGCAGCACAGGATTTGTTACAATGGACACCAGAAGCAGAATCTGCTTTCTGCAAACTGAAACAGTTAATAGCGTCCTCATTAGTTTTGGGATTACCAAACTATCATAAACGTTTTTTCCAAACTGTAGATTGTAAGCAAGGTTATATGACATCAGTGTTAACACAGCAGCATGGGGACAAGCAATGCCCTATTGCTTATTATTCATCACAACTGGACCCAGTGGCACAGTCTTTACCTCACTGTGTACAAGCAGTAGTTGCAGCTGCAATGGCAGTACAGGCTTTGGCCTCAGTAGTTTTGTTCCACCCTCTCACATTGAGAGTGCCTCATGCAGTCACGATTATTTTACTGCAAGAGAAGGTAGCATATCTTTCCACTGCTAGTCATCTTTCCTGTATGACTATATTGTTAAGCCAATGTCATATGACAATTGAATGTTGTACGACTTTGAACCCTTCTACCTTGCTCCCAACCCCTGCAGATGGCACACCACACAGCTGCCTGCAGGTGATTGAGCAAAAGACACTGCCTAGAAAAGACCTTATGGATGTTCCCTTGGATGATGCTGAGGTGACATACTACGTGGATGGCTCATGCAAAAGGGGTCTTGCAGGACAGAACCTAGTGGGATATGCAGTAGTTTCTGATACTGAGATTTTTATCTGCACAGGCAGCAGAATTGATTGCCTTGACACAGGCATGTACCTTAACAAAGGGTAAATGTGTGAACATTTTTACTGACAGCCAGTATGCTTTTTCTACTGTACATGTTTTTGCGCAACAGTGGAAAAAATCGAGGAATGATAACATCTGCTGGCAAACCAATTAATCATGCACAGTTTATTTTAGATCTTTTAGAATCTATTCAGTTACCTCAGAAAGTAGCTATTTGTAAATGCACAGCTCATACCAAGCAACAGGACAGGATTTCAAAAGGTAATGCGAGAGCTGATACAGCTGCAAAGCAGGCAGCTTCAGAAGTATTTCTTTAGAATGAGGAATTACAACCCTCTGAAATTTTAGACTTAGAAATGTTAAAGACAATGCAAACACTTACTATGCAAGTTGAAAAACAAAGATGGGTAAAACGAGGAGCAATTCTCAAAAAGGGGCTGTACATCTCTAAAGAAGGGAAACCAATATTGCCGTCTAATTTGTTTAGATATGCAGCTTTGTTGAGCCATGGGCAGTGCCATGTCTCAACAGGGGGGATGGTTCAGCTGGTGAACCAAGTGTTCACGACATATGGATTCTTAAATTACACTAAAAAATTCTGTTCGATGTGCCATGTTTGTAATAAACATCATGCACAAGGGGGCGTTAAAGCCCCAGCAAGGGAGTTTCCCTACACGACCGTATCCATTTCATACTATCTGTATGGATTTCATAGAGTTGAATAAATGTGAAAATAAGAAGTATTGTCTTGTCATTGTAGATATGTTTTCCAGATGGGTGAAAGCCTTTCCGACTAAAAATCCAGACGCAGCAACTGTGGCCAAAGTTCTTGTTAAAGAAATCATCCCTAGATTCGGCATTCCAGAAAGGATCTACAGTGACAATGGCACACACTTCGTAAACCAGACCATACAACAGTTAAGTAGACATTTTGGTATTTCTTTAAAAAATCATTGTGCGTATCACCCACAATCTGCATGGCTAGTAGAGGGGGATAATGGAATTTTAAAGAATAAGCTAAGGAAGTTAATAGAAATGCAGAGAAATTGGGTGTACTGTCTGCCCCTGGCACTGCTGAACATGAGAACTGTTCCGAATGCAAAAGGATTGACTCCTTTTGAAAAATTATTAGGAAGGGCTTATTATATACCTCAGTGGAAATCTCTCATGCCCGCAGACCAGGAAGCTGACAGTACACTAGCTGAGTACATGCAAAACTTGTTAAATTCTAAACATTTGTTGCAGTCAGATTCTGTTTCAGATAAAGAATGAACCAGACCGTCAGAAGTGGCAGTGTCCCCTGGAACTTGGATCTGGGTGAAGACAGTGAAGAGAATGAACTGGGCATCACCAAAGTGGGAAGGTCCATATCAAGTGCTTCTGTCGACACCCACTGCAGTCAAGATAGTGGAGCGCGCCTCCTGGATCAGCCTGATGCACTGTAAATTAGTAAAAAAAACTTTGAACTGGACAAAAATCTCGTCACATGCCAAGAGTAAAAATTATAGAGTCCAGAAGAAACAGGAATGCAGAACAACCCTTTCCTCAGAAGTATTACATAATCATCCTGTTAACTGTACTAGTGACAATAATCATTTTGTTGTGGCCTTTCCTTTTCCCAGCCACACAGACTGAACTGAATAAACGTGAAGCGTTACTCATAGACTGGCATCCAAACTTTAACACTTACCAGGCAATTAAATATGTGAATGCTGAGACTTTCAATGTTTCGAACTGCTGGATTTGCACAGCTTTGCCGACAGCATGCGGGGGGTTATTAATGACTACAGTCCCATAGGGGTCAATGAGACCTGGGAGAACTTGATTTATGATACCTCAACCATTACATCACAAGATAAAATAGCATTGCACTTGTCTGTTCCACAAAAGGGAACTGTGTGTTTTTATAAAAATGATACTGTCCAGGTGGGTTGGAGCAATTGCAATCTGACTGTTCCTTATAAATGTTAAACTAAAGGTAACAATGTAGATCTTTACTGTAATACAAACTATGATTCATTTCTTGGATTGATGCACAAAACACTTGAAGTAAAACATAATTATGTTCTTTATAAACAACTGTCTATAATTGATAGAAAAATGTTTCATGCAGGGCGAGTATATATTCATAGCAAGGTTACTACTAAAGTAGAGGACTGTTATTTTGTGTGTGGCAGAAAGGCATACAAATGGTTACGTGAGAATTGGTCTGGCAGTTGTTTTTTGGGTTACCTGGTTCTGGCCATATGACACACTGCTGTTTTGCCTCGAGGAAAAATTCAAAATGTCCGAGAGGTCATCAAGAAACCTGTAAATCTAGTGGGACAAATCGATGCACATTGGAAAGACCATCATTCCATAGGCAAAGGACTGACACATATGGACTTGAGTGATAGCGTTATATCGTGGGCAGGCATATTACCAGCATATGGAGCAGTGAAATCGATCTGGGATCTGAGAAAACTGTCGAAACTTCTCGAAGTAATGAGTAATGCAACTTTTTCTGCTCTCGAATTGGTGACTGATGAACTGAATGCTATGAGAACTGTAGTGCTTCAGAACCGCATGGCTCTCAACTTCACCCTAGCGGCGAGAGGTGGTACTTGCGCTTTAATCCAAGAAGAATGCTGTTCGTATATTCCTGACCATAAACACGAGATACACAATCATCTTGAGGTAATTCAACAAGTGTCAGCCATGACCAAACCAGGCCGAAACCCACTGATGGACTTTTTCTAGAAATGGTTTGGGGGGTGGGGTACCATCCTAATGAACATCCTGATTGCCATTTGTGTAGGAATGCTCCTGCTGGGAGTATGTGTTTGTTGTGGCATCCCCTGCATGAAAAGACTGATTAAAGACTTTATAGACATGTCAATTTCTGAAACCTTATATCAAAGTACTGAGTTTGAAGAACTGTTAAAAGATTGAAAATGCTTTCATAAGTTTAAACTGAATGACTCTCTTAACTGCAAATCCTGAATGGAAGAGGTTAGGAGAAGAAAACAAACTGTTTATGCTTATTTTGAAAGTAGAATAAAAGTATTAAAAGGGGGAAATATCAGAAAAATATGTATTAATGTGTGTATTCGTAATATGCTAAGTGCATTTAGAGCTTGAAAAGGGTTAACACATTTATTCTATTTCATACTGCATAAAGCTGT
>NC_056731.1:561604309-561651809 GCF_019279795.1 Protopterus annectens
TTGTGTGACATTATAGCAGCGGTTAAACACACTTAAACAAATGTTATAACGTATAACCTGTGCGCGCAAACACTGCCACATCCGCTAACTACTCCGGATATATACCTGTCAGTGACGTAACATCTCACTATGTGCTGACATAACATTACATTCTCTGTTGACTGTACGCTCTTGCACACATGGGTTTATATGGGTGATTCAAATGTTTATTATACAGACGATTACTACCTATATATGCAAGGTGTAGTTAAGGTATACTTTTGCACATGATAAACATCCCTGGCTTTATCGGGATTGTAACCTCGAATACACAGATACTGTGTGGATGCTGTCACCATTACACTGTTGACATTAATGTTGCTTCTGCCTATTTCCTATTTAGATGATTTCTATGTGTAAGCTAGGCTAAGCAAAGGGTGGGAGCCCCCAAACTCACTGAGCTTCACGTACTCTTGAAATAACAACATATAACAAATGTACTGTGAGACAATACATTACATTCCTAACTGCATTAGGTATAGCCCCTCACTGACATACTTCAAGGGAAACCTTGTTGTGTGAATGGGTAACAGAATATAACCCCCTGGGATCATGTGTCCCAGAACCATACAGCCAGGGGGTGGGGGAGCCTGTCCAGTTTGATAGCTGCAAGATCTGTTGGGGGAATTGAATGGTGTTGAACTGCCACATTAACATGCCCTCTTTAGATCATTAAGTGCCCCTATCACCCTCCACAACCTCTGTCTTCAACAGCTTCCAGCAACTCTGCCTGGAATTGCTTCATTGGCTATGCTTGACAGAGGCTCAGTTACTTTATCAATGGTGTGGGGAAGGCCAACACACTGTTGCTATGCTTCTAATTGCCCTTGGGCAGATAGGTAGTAGGCTATCTGTGAACCTCTAATGTGCAGGCCATCACAGCCATAATATGTGAATAAACAGACCTTCAGATCACAATATACAGTGTGAACTCACCATGTAGTCAGGAAACAGTTGAGTACAGCAAGAACATACAGAACACTGATACTTAGTCACGCCAAAAGCCTATCATGGAAGCTAGAAGACATGTATAAGTTTAAGGCTTTTTATTGCTTACCAGTAGGTTACCTACAGGGGAGATGAAAAACAAGCACAGATGGGGAACATGCATGCAATGACACCATACCAGCCTATGTGTCAACCTTACGCTTTGGAATACTGGCCAAGGCTATTGGCGCCCCCATGGTGCCTTATTTAGGAGAGTCCTGAAGGTGAATAACAGCTCTGTAAACAGCACAATAGCAGATTCAATGAGGATTATGCTACTGAACACCAGGGGTTGTGATCACAACATGCATGCATTCACAGCACTCCTCAGGATGGACAACATCAACATTTGTGCATTAACTGAAATCTGTCTTAAGGCTCCTGCGAGCACACCAGCACTACCGGACTACAACCCATACCACACATTTCAGCCACAGAACATGGACTGACGGACATGGAGGGGCTGTATCTATATTCATCAGGGATACCTACACCTCCAGGTTAGTGGGGCAGCATGATACCTCTGTTATCATCCATATGCAGCTAACATTAGCCACAACTGCAATGGGGAATGTGGCCTGCTACGGATCACCCTCCATGACCCAGGACCTCCACTCCTCCTACCTGGAGACAGTGGAGAACATGACAGTCCTAACGCATACCCTGGCATTGGTCGATGTCAACTACCATACCATTTCCCTGGAAACGTACTCCGGTACTCACTTCCAGGACCAGAGCTTCCTAGAATTTATCACCTCATGTGCCCTGTATCAGGTGGTAACCTCCCTAACGTGAGGTGGAAACTACTAATTGTGGTCATCACCAACATGGGCAATAGGTGCACCACAGCAGAGGTTAACCAGTCACTGGTTAGATCTGAACATGAACTATTCACTTTTTCCACACCCTAGCATCTCCCCCACCCAAGGATACCACAGTGTATACCTTTCCTACAGCTAAATTTACACTATTAGTGACAGGGGTGGGGGGTTTCACAGCCCCCACGCTAAGGGGAAACACTGCTCAAGATACCAACAGATTTACAAATGCAGTCTATAAGCACCTACATGGATGTATGGATCGTGCCATCACTGGTAAACCAAAACTCACTCCTCCTAGACAAGGACACCAGTCTTCTGGACCTCTGCAATAAACAGGCTATACTACAGATGTAGGACAGTGTTCCAGACACACAGAAAATCCCACAAAGGGCAGACATCCGTGACCACTACTAGTATGATACGTAAGTCCCTCATGACATCATCCAAGGCTAACATCAGCAGGAGAATATGCAAGTATTCAAAAGATAACCACAAAGCCTTCTTTGGTTATATTATGTCAAGGATCTATGTGGTGACACACAGATTTGCACTATGCTGGTGAAATATAGCACAAAATATGCTGACCCTACTGATATCACCAACATCCTTGCAGATACATTTGGTGCATACTTCACCCCTTAAAGAGCCCACAGCACTACCATAAAGGTACAGTATCCCAACCATCAGAGACACACAGGTGGAAATGGCCCTCTCTATCAGCAGGACACAACATCAATGGAGGCAGATGTTGACCCAGACTGCATCTTGCAAACTGTACAAGACAACCTGCCCCCCCACCTAATTAAGCAATCCTACCTCAGCCTCTCCACAGGCTACATGCCCATACAATGGCACGTGGCAACAGTTATTCCACTCCATCAAGGTGAAATCACAACTGACCATGGTAACTACCACCCCATAAGCCTGACTAGCCTGGTCTGCAATGGTATGGTTCACATCCTCATGGCACTCATTAACAATGACATTGGTAACCTTTGAACATGTGACCCAACCCAGGTTAGCTTGGTTGAGTGCAGTTCATGCCTACTGAACCTGTTTGACGTCTTACATATAGTCACCAAGACGTTAGATGATGGGGGAGGTGGTTCACACATATTACCTGGACCTCACCAAGCCTTTTGACACCATGCCCCACTCAGGTATTATTGATAAACACACCAGCCTGTACATTCTCCCATACATCACAGGTTGGGTTGCCAACAGGCTTACACACAGAACCCACATGGTATGACTAGTGGTCTCCAGGTCCAACTCTTGAACAGTCGCGACTGGTGTCCCACAGGACTCAGTCCTGGGAGCCCTACTGTTTGGCATATGCATCTCAGATGTATAGGCAATCACAGGTGGACTACAGCAGACCATGTTTGGCAATGACTGCACACTGGGAGCCACGATTGATAGTCCAGCTGACATGGACCTCCCTCAATGGGCCTCACAGAGAATGTCACAGGGTGCCAATGACACAGCCTCCAGCCAAGTGCCACTAACTGCATGGTCATTCCATTGTGGAACTAGTACCCACATATTAACACATGAGCAGCAGCCACTTTAATACAGACGAGGTAGTAGGGTATCTGGGGACTAAGATAGATAGTGATTTCCCCTTTGACAATCATATCTCCACTGTAGTTAGGACATCCTTCTATGTAGGCCATCTGATTACTAAAGGATTCCCATCTAGACATACTGGGGTTATAGTGCCCCTTTACTCATCACTCATCAGTCCCATCATAGGGTATAATAACCCATGTGGGATGTACCTCAGAGGACACGTCCAACAGCTGGGGGGTCCACAAATGTACCTCACCAAGGGGAAATGGGAATACTGGCCTCCAATATATAGCCTATGCAGCCGGACTGAATAAACTCCTGCTTTACTCAGTGGCATCTTGTTTACCCAGAAATAATCTCCGCTGGCCAACACAGCCATGTCAAACTCAGGCTTGATGGATATGCTCCACCTATGGGAATCCATGTCACAGTGAGCCACACACTGTAGTGAGCTGACCTTGCCACAACAATAAACAGAAGATGCTGGAGGGACAGCTTCCTGTCACAGACACTCCCCATACTTTGGAACAACATCCCTAACTACATTATACAGAGCCCATCACTAACACTCTGCAAGAGAAACCTTGAAGGGTGGATGGGGAACAGTAGATGCCCCCCAGGGATCCCGCCATTGGCTCTGCTCCACAGAGGGATGGTTAATGAATCAATGGGGTGGCAAAAGCTGACACATTTTGGCTGCCCTTATGAATGGCCTCTGGCAGTTGGCCAAGTACTTACCTATGAATCTATACATACAGTATCTGCATATGCTGATAGCTTAATTTACTGTTTAGGTGTTGTCTTTCTTGTGCCAATGGCTGTTGTGTGTGCAATAGTTGAGGGCTGCCTATGTTGGATGCACACAGTAGACTGCCTATACATGACAATTTACAGGTGGTCTTGTGTGTGTGCCATCCATTTTTACTGTGTGTGCATGTGGAGAAAAGTGTCAGTCCCTAGGTGCCTACACTGTCAGTGTGTGTGCTATACGTTCCCTCTTTGCCAAGGCATGGGCATACTGGACATGCCTCCATCTACCTACTGTGGCTGACTCAGGGTGTTCGTGGTCTGAGTACCTCTGTGCCTGTTTGGCCCTTGGCAATGGTGGTGGGCTGTGAGGGCCTTCACCATTCTGTCCCTGCTGCAGCTGTTTCCATTGCTGTTGCAGAACCATATTGTGTAGCATGGCACACACTTTGAAGATGTGGGCACATGTGCCTGGAGAGTACGGCAAGGCTCCACCAGATATGTCCAAGCAATGGAACCATGATTTCAGCATCCCATACACACGCTCTATGATGATTCTGGTTTGTGCGTGTGCCTCATTATGGCATTCCTGCATGGGTGTGTGTGCATTTCTGATGGGAGTCATCATCCATGGTTCCAGTGCATAACCGGCATCCCCCACCAGGTGGCCATTTGGGATGTCCCCCCTGGTAAATAACCGATACAGCTGTGAGGCATGCCAGATGTGGGAGTTGTGATAGCTTCCAGCACACACACCCATGATAATGCCCTGGGCATTGCACACGACCCTGGCAGTTGATGTAGGGTTATCCCTTGCGGTTTATGTAGTGCCTACCCTGCTCACCGAGTGGTGACTTGATGTGTATGTGTGTGCAGTCTATTGTACCCAGTACCTCCGGGTATTCTGCCACACGGTGGAAGAGATGCACATTGCTGGCCAACTCCTCTTGCATTCAGGGGAAGTATATGTGCGCATTGGCATGTGGTAACATGGCATCCAGGAACTGGTGTAGTACCCTGGATACTGATGCCTATGAGATACCCATGATATCCCTAGTTGGTCTTTGAAAGTTACCTGTAGCTAGTATTCTCAGGCTTACACATACCTTCATATCCACTGGGATGGGTTCTCCTCTGTTTGTTCTGGCTCTGAGGCATGGCCAGCACAGCTCCACAAGTTGCTGTAGGGTGTCCCTGTCCACCCTGTAATGCTCTACTATCTCCAGATCATGTAGCCCCTGGTAGGTTACCCTGGGTCTGAACACTCTCCTCCTCCTCTGGTACCTGTGGTGGTCGTGTGCATCATCTTCCACACCACCTTCAGTCTCCAATACTTGCTGGTGGATCAAAGCTATGGCAGCCCATAACATATACATAATAAAAGTTCCCTGTCTGTATACACCAATGGTACAGAGTGTTTGGGAATACACAAATGTGTGTGAGGTGCTTTCACACTTTACAGTATTGCGCTATGGATGCTGCTGATGTAAGTGGGTGTGTATGAGCTATTCGAGCTGCTGTGTGTCTTTAATTATGGGTTTTGCAATGAGTACTGCAGGTGTGGGGCCTTTACTGTGGAGATATACTTGCCTGCCTTGATTAATCTGTTGCCCTTTAATTCACTTTTAGACATGGATCCCCTCCCATTATCAGGCATGCATCCACCTGCTGTCTTTCTTGTTTTGTACTTTCCCTACTCGGTCATGGTGAAATGTTCCTTGTAGCTGATATACTGCATATCGCCTTTGTTCTGCTTTGACACTTTGCTGTTTTCTTTGCAGTACAGCCCCACCCCTTCCCTGTTCTGCAGGTAGCTGCTTGCAGCCTTGTTAGTTGTTGTCAGTGGCCTATTGTAGGCTCCTAGGTGTTAATTAGTCATTTGCACTCCAATTTCACTGCTGCAGCATTTCCTTATTTCTTTCCTATATCCTTCCTGTTTCAGCTGCAGTGCACGCCACTCATACCCGTTTACTGGGTTTACACGCATTTTCATCTCCGTTCACATGCATACTCGGTTACCTTATGTACTCTCAGCTAAGCATAGCTATGGACAGTTCGACACTGCCTTGTCCTGCAGCTTTGCCTAGCTAGGGGCAGGCTGGTTTAGCAATGCTCCAATGTGCTTACAGCAATGGCGACAGACCCCTCTCTTGATGTCATCTTTATCTCAAGGGCTCACCTCGGTGTTATAACGCTATGCTGTGAGGTGCATCCTTACACCAGTGGGGAATCTGTGATTCACTATTACTCCTCTCATTTGCATGGCATTGCCTACTAATTCCTAGCTACTGCACATAACACTGTCACTGACCTGTAGCAACCCTTGTGCCATGAGCATGGTGTAGCATGCCTGCCATTGACTATTATGGGGAAATTGTGATATGTGTTTCATTGCGGTTTTATTCTATATTTTTATATATTCCTTGTGATCCCCTTTGCGCACCACTGCTCTGCGCTTCCACATCGCGATAGTGCGACTATATATATTAAATGTTAATTTTATATTTTGTACATTTTTTTTATGCCAATGGCTATATATTTAGCCATTGGAATATATTAACATTATAATACATGTGCTTGGTCGGCTGTCATGGCTCCGATTTTATGTTTGCAAAAATGTAAACTGTTTTCTACGGTTTACATTTCTGCATGCTTACACTATGCCTGCACCACTTCCTGAATTGCTACATACCTTCATTTGCATGCTACAGTGCTGCACATGGGGCAATTATCATACAAGGCTGAGGAGTTGTGCGGGCATAGCGTGCGCAGGTAATGCATGTGGAAACTGCTCGTACCTGAATTGCTCGGCGGTCATATTTGGTGTTAGAATGCCGACGCTACACCTGCACCTGGCGCAAACTTCATGAATCCCCAGGACTGTCTTGCATTCTTGTTTACACTGGTGCTTAGAATTTAAGAAAGACTACTCACTAGTTAGATTTTACAGAGATTCTACTCATACCTTTAAATTTCTCTTTACAATGTTATGGTTTCTGTAAGTATAGTTACAACACAGTGGCTTATGTTAAACTTGGTGAGATGTAATGGGACAGTACATATTTAATTCTACTGATAGTAGATGCAGGGCTAGAATGTTATCTTTTAGAAAACAAAAACTATTAGGGACAAGAACAGACTTTTTCATAGATTATATGGAACAAGTTTAATACTGAATTTGTTGCCTTTGTGTTCAGTCTTTATAACAGAATGTAAGGAAACTACTTGCTACACTGAAATAATGAAAAATACCTAGAAAAGATTACAATCATCTTACAGTTTTCACAAATCTATCATCTTCCATCTCCATACTTCAACCAGTCTCATTCAGAATTTTAGAGGAAAGCAGATTAATTAATGGGTACTGCAAGTGGTATTCAAGATGTACTACGATCATAGAATGGGATGCAATGAAAAAATAACAATAAAAGTGTACACTCTGACAGCAATCATAGTATGGGAAACAAAGAAATTAACAGTGAAAACGTACATTCTAACATCAATCATAGCATGGAAAATGATGAAAAATTAATTAAAATGTACACACTGACAACAAT
This sequence comes from Protopterus annectens, assembly GCF_019279795.1. Taxonomy (NCBI): domain Eukaryota; kingdom Metazoa; phylum Chordata; order Ceratodontiformes; family Protopteridae; genus Protopterus; species Protopterus annectens. The sequence goes on from NC_056731.1 coordinate 561,612,033, forward strand.
CATAGCATAGAAAACAATGAAAAATTAATGGAAATGTACACTCTGGCAGCAATCATAGCATGAGAAACAACAAAAAATTAACAGTGAAAACGTACATTCTAACATCAATCATTGCATGGAAAATGAAAAATTAACTATGAAAATATACACTCTGACAACAATCATAGCATGGAAATTATGAAAATGTAACAATGGAAATGTACACTCTGACAGCAATAATAGTATGGGAAACAGCAAAAAATTAACAAAGAAAATGTACACTTTCTCAGCAATCATAGCATGGAAAATGAAAAATTAACAACGAAAACATACACTCTAACATCAATCATAGCATGGGAAATTAAAAATTAACAATGAAAGCATACAGTCTGACAGCAATCATAGTACAGGAAACAACAAAAAATTAACAATGAAAACGTACACTCTAACATCAATCATAACATGGGAAATATCAAAACATTAACAATGAAAACGCACATTCTAACATCAATCATAGCATGGAAAATGAAAAATTAATAATGAAAATGTACACTGACAGCGATCATAGCATGGAAAACGATAAAAAATTACCAGTGGAAATGTACACTCTGATAGCAATTATAGCATGGGAAAGAACGAGCCAACAGATATTGCCAATATACTGGCCGACAGATTCAGTGCCAACCCCCCCCTCCCCTCAGAGGACCAATCACAATACCAGTAGATTGCCAGGCACCCAGTATTACTGCTGCACAGGTTAAAACAGCACTGTCCAAGGCCAAGAATACAGCTTCTATGGGACCTGACAATATCCCTGGCTGTGCTCTACATGAACTACAGAGTGAACTGGCACCTCACCTGTGTGCCCTGTTCAATCACAATCTCACCTCAGGCGTTGTCCCTACTGAATGGTGCACTGCTACAGTCATCCCTCTCCACAAAGGTGGAGTGGCTACAGACCCCGGGAACTATCCCCCCATTAGCCTGATGAGTCTGATATGCAAAGCTATGGAATGCATCATCATGGACCTAATAAACAAGGATATAGGGAATCTCCAGACTCTGGATCCCACACAGTTTGGTTTTGTGAAGTGTAGATCATGCCTGCTCAACTTGGTCGACTTCTTTGAGTCAGTTACCAGAGCTGTGGATGAAGGCAAAGTGGTTCATACAGCCTACCTTGATCTGGCCAAGGTCTTTGATACCATGCCCCACTCAGGAATCATAGGAAAACTCACTAAGCTAGGCATCAACCCCTATATCACTAGGTGGATTGCAAACTGGCTTACAGATAGAACCCACAGTGTGAAAGTAGCTGACTCCCAAGTCAGACTGCCGACCAGTCATGAGTGGAGTCCCACAAGTTTCGGTCCTGGGTCCTCTCCTGTTTGATATCTACTTCTCTGAAGTCCAGGCCAACATGAAGGATCTCTGGCTGACAAAGTTCACAGATTATTGCAAGTTGGGAGCTATTATTAACTCTTCCAAGTGACATTGCCATCCTACAGAAAGCCCTCACTGAGACCAACAATTAGTGTCAGAACCATGGCCTTAAGCTTAATGCCAAAAAATGTGTCATCATCCCCTTTGGGAAAAACCCAGTTCCCATGAATTACCACACTGATGGTAGTCCACTGAACACAGAAGGAGTTATAAGAGATCTGGGAACAAAGGTTGACAGCAACCTCTCTTTGACCAGCACATTGCCACTGTGGTCAGAAAGTCATTCTATGTGGCATATCTCATTACTAAGTGTTTTGCATCCAGGAAGAAAGAGGTCATTGTCTCCCTCTACTCTTCCCTCATTAGGCCAATCATCGAGTTCAATGCACCATTTGGCATGCATCTCACCAGACACCTCCAACAACTGGAGAGGCCACAAAAGTACCTCACAAAGAGGATCCTAGGCCTTAAAAACTTGTCCTATATGGACAGACTCAAAAAAATTCCAACTATTCTCTGTCTCATATCACCTACTTAGAGGCGATCTCTGCTTGACTTACAAAGCCATGTCTGACCCAGCTCTGTTAGAAATGCTACATCTAAAGAAATCCCAATCCCTCCACACCACATGCTCCAAAGACCTCAACCTCATTACCACAATCAACAGAACATGCTGGAGGGACAGGTTCATAACACAGAGACTGCCCATGCTATGGAATAGACTTCCCATACATGTCAAGCAGAGCACCTCACTGGCCCTCTTTAAGAGAAATCTTGATGAGTGGATGGGAAATAGAAAATTCACCCTAGGGATCACTCTAGTGGCTTTGCTCAACAGAGGAACTGGGAACTAAGGTTGGGTGGCACGATGCCAGGGTAGTCCTATGGGCTAGGCTTGTAAAGGCTCCAGGTCCATTAGCCTAGTACGCACCTATGAACCTATGAAAGCGTACAGTCTGACAGTAATCATAGTATGGAAAAGAACAAAAAATTAACAACGTAAACGTACACTCTAACATCAATCATAGCATAGGTAATGATGAAAAATGAACAATGAAAATGTACACTTTAATATCAATCATAGCATGTGAAATGAAAAATTAACAATGAAAATGTACACTCTGAAAAATTAGTGTCATGATATATGACAGTTGTTAGAGATGCTGCAAAGTTACTAGGTCAATAGCATATACTTTTGTCACATTGTCCAATATTTATTTGCTTACTGACATTTGTTAAAAGAAAGTCCAACTGGATAATGTTATGTTTTCAGTGGAGACCCAGGGAGAATAGCTCCAAAATAACAGAAAATTCAGAGACACAGGTGAAAACTGATATCACATTACAATATTCTGTACCTCTATAGATAAATACAAATATTAATACACATATGCCAACATTAAAAGAAATTAAATACAATATCATGCACCATTGAAATTTGTTGACATGTTATAAGTGGGAAAGTTTATTACCCACTCATAATGCAAATGCCAGAGTGGAACATTAAAACATTTGAAAAGGAAGAGAGGATGAAGGCTGAGGAGCATGAGAAAAAGGTAATAATACAGCAGATAGGAGAGGATGGAGAAAAAAATGAATTAAAACAAGATTGAGAATTAGAGAAATAAAAACAAGGAAAAGGAGACATAGGCTGCATATAGGAAACAGAGGAGTAAGGTGTGAAGATTTAGCTATGAGAGCAGCAAGTGCAAAGCCAGGAGTCAGAGAGGAATTCTTTTAGTTGCAATTTAAATAAATGAATGTTATGCATTGCCCTGATTGGTGCAGGGATCATATTCCAGGGTATTGCTACACAGTGTGAGTACAGACTTTGACCACAACTTTTGTAAGGATTACAGATGTCAAGTAGATTTTTGTCAGAAGACTGAATGTGATAATTTGGGAAGCAATGGTGGACAACTGGACTTACCTGGAAGAAAGTGGGATTAAATATAATTTTGTCTGCTAAGAGAAGTTGGGTATTGTTTAGTTGAAGGAAAAGTTCTAGCTAATTTTAAGTTTTTAGGGCAGATCAGCGATATATTCTGTGACACTTATGAGCTGCAAATCTAGCTACCTTGTTGTAACTCTGCTCTAGTTTAGATGTTAGGGTGGCCTGAAGGTTAGTCAAGATTTGATAATGAAAAAATAAATAGGGGAGTAGGTATGTAGTGGCAAGAGTCACTCTGGTTGGTGCAGTAAGGAATTTTTTTTGGCTCTATATAAAATTCCTGTACATAGATGCTCCAAGAACTTCCTACAGGTAATCAAATCTTACCTGAAAAAAAAAAACTAATAATCAGATGTAGTTGCTTGGAGCTATAATCAATCTCCCCAAATAACCTTTTCTCACTGTGACTCATTATCCAGACATAAAAAATCTTATGATATAACGTTACTGACTACTAACGTACATAATGTCCAGCAGGAGTCATTAGAAAAATTCCAAATAGAAAGAAGTATTTGAAGGCAAAATGGTTCTCTGCAGTGGCTTTAAAGTGGCCTTTAAGGACAGCAAGAGGTAATGAAGCAAAGAAACATGTCAAACTGAATGCAGAGTGTCAGGTCAGGAAACAGCAAGGAGAAAGATAAGGAGGCGAACTTAAGTTACTGCAAAAAATGGAAGAGAACAGAATGGCAAAAACATGAGATCAGTTCAGGAAGATTGATGGTATTAACAGAAACTTCCAGTTAAAAATGACTATGATAAATGATAAATATGGGGGATCCTAACACAAGCAGACATTAAGAAGAGGTGGCAGGAATATGCAGAATATATTTATATATATAAGAAGAGCACTAACTTCACTGATATGTATGATAGTAAGTTCTCTCATCTAGAGTCAGACATCTTGGTAAGTAATGTTAAATGGGGCTTAGAAAGCTTTGCATATAAAAAGGCTGCAATAACTGACAGAATTCCAGCTGAATTATTTAAAACCCTGCAAAGGTTTGCTGCTACAGTGTTGCTTGGAATTTCTGGCATATTAAGAAAACATGACATAGGCCATTACACTAGAAAATATCAATTTATATTCCAATCCCAGAAAGAGCAATGCTAAATAGTGCTTGAATTATCAAACAACGGCATTTGTTTCAAAAGCTAGTAAGGTAATGTTCGAGACTCTGTAAGCTAGACTCCAGCAATATATGGACAGAGAACTTTCAGATGTACAGGCTGGTTTTAGAAGGGACAGAAGCACAACAATCTAATTGTTAGTGTCCGATGGATAATTGAGATAGCATGGAAATTCTGCAAAATATTTACTTCTGATTTACTGACTACTCTATGAAGTCTTTGACTGTGTAAATCACACATACTTCTCAACCTGCAGATGCTGTAAATCTGGACAAAGGCTCTTGGAAAGTTGGCACATCTGTCCCAAAATCTGGACAGCTAATTAACATAACGATGTTAAGTTGTCAATCTCGCCTTCATTCTTGCTTGATGGGTTCGGAGCCGATCCTCGGCTCCGACTCGGCACTTTGCTAAGCTCGAGAGTCACTTTTACCAGCTCGAGGCAGCCCCATATCCCATGATGCAAGGCGGTAAGTACCCAGATCTCGTTTGCCGCTTCGCTGATGAGGTCCTCCTTTTGCCAGCTCCTGGTAAGTGTTTAAAATAATACTATTTTTGCCCCTTTTTACCTTTAAACTTTATATTTAACGTTTTTAGTTTAGATTACATCCCTTTCTGACTAGAAATTCCCTCACTCCTTAATTTTTTTAGTCAGGCCTTCTCCCCTCCCATCCCCCCCCTTGTTAGGGTGTGTGTGTGTGTGTGTGTGAGAGGTTAGTTATCTTATTATTTTTGGGATAACTGGTTCTTGGGACTGTGTTGTGTGTGTTTATGCAACCATGTCCAAGGAAAGGGTCTCAGGCTTTAAGAAGTGTGACTCGTGCTGTCAGAAGATGTCTCTGACAGACGGTCACACTTCTTGCTTATACTGCCTGGGACCTCTCCACCTGCAGGACTCCTGTGCAATTTGTCATTCCTTTAGCCAGAGAGTCCTGCAGGAGAGGAGAAACAAATTGATTTTAAGGGGCCTACTTAAACCGGAGGGCTCTCCGGCTAAGTCGGCTCCGAGTAAGACTTCCAAGTCTTCCAAGGCCCAGGCTTCTGTGTCTAAGCCTGCAGCCTCGGTTCCGACTCTTTCAGAGTCGAGATCAGCTCTGGCTGGAGCCGATCCTGGTTTGCACAAACCTTCGGCACCGATGGCTATCGGTGCCGATACTGGTTCGGTCACATCGGTGTCGGCTCCGATTGGTTCCGACCACCATGTGGCTCAGGCTTCAGTGTCAGTGCCGACCGGCTCCGACACCCTTACCTTTATGTCTGTATCGGCTCCGGCCGGAGCCGATGCATCGAGACCTTCTGTCGGTGCCGAAAAGTCTTCGGCTCCGACTGCATCCATGGTTTCGTCGGCTCCGATGGTTCCTTCGAGGAAGAGGTCCAGGTCCCCTTCCTTGGAACCAATACTCTCGGCTCCGGCCTCACCTCTCCTCTCGGAACGGAGCCATCGGAGCCGATCATCTAGGTCATCCAGGCTTTCTGACCATGATTTAGAGAGGGTGGTCAGTAGATTATTAAAATCACAGGCACTGGCCCAGATGCTACATATTCCGTCTCAACAGACGACTATTAGTCCACACCCCCTTGCAGTTCCTCCTTCGACTCTACCTCAGAGTTTGGAGTTGGAGTCTTCGGGAATAGTTTCTGCTATGGCTGAGGGACAGATACCCCCCCCCCTTCTGCTCCCTCAGCCTCTACTCTTATCTCCTCTTCGAGACCTTCCTTAGAGGGATTCGGTGGTCGGGCTTCCCTGGTCTCCTCCGAGAGGGTGAGTGGCATCGGACCCTTGTCCGACCCCACTCTTCCCCTTGGAGCCTCGGCCTTGGTGAGCTCGGCTCCGACATCTGCCTCAGAGCCTTCCCTTTTAGTGGGCCCTGGAGTTCCGGTTTCTTCGGAACGGGTTCTCTCGGACCTCCCTGGGAGGGGAGCCTTCGAGGTGATGAAGAGTGTGCTGGCCACTGGACTCAGCCAGCAGTCTGTTCCCTTAGCTCCTCCCTCTATGGTGCCTGTCGATATCTCTGCCATCTCTCTTGCTCCCGGACCCAGAGATCCTCCGCCTCAGGTTTCCCCACTGGGAATAACCCCCTCTTCCGAGGATTCTCCTGATCAGTCAGGGGATCCTCCGTGCAAGAGGACTTGTAAGAGGAAACACGTAGACTCCCCCGAGTCTATCACTTCAGATACCGACTTAGATGAGTCGGAGGGATCCCCAAGATCCCCCTCTGAGGATGTCTCCTTTTCAGACATCCTAGAACTCCTTAAACAGAGGGGAAACTGGCCCTCCAATAATCCCTCTGAGGATAAGTCGGTATACCTGGAGGCGTTTGGATCTCGGCCCTCCACCTCCTGGGTGTCTCCGCCTTTCAACCCCCTTATGCAGGTTATTGCTCGAAAGGCGTGGGCTGCTCCTGACTCTGTAGAGCCAGTTCCTAGGAGGCCTTCTAAATTTATTACTGCCCCTTTGGACAAACAATTCCTTACGAAAGGTGTCCCTGCTGATGCCATGGTGGTGGCGGCTGCCACTAAGAAGGAACTTGCAGATCCTTCCGTACCTGTCCATCCTCCTAATAAAGACTCTAGGATCATGGATAGGTATGGTAAGCGGATGTTTTCTTCAGCGACCTTTGCTATGCGCTCGCTGAACTACTTATGTCACTTCACCAGACTCCAAAGGGACATCCTTAAGGAGCTAGGTGAAGTAGTACAGGATCCCACAGCTGCAGGGGCTCAAGAAAAAATTGCTTCACAGCTAGGAACCCTTAATTCTATTGCTAACTCCTCCATGCAACTGATATCATATGCAGCAGATGGAGCGAGTAGGGCCGCAGGTACAGGTGTGGCTCTTAGACGCCAAGCCTGGATGCGGCTCTGTAATTTTGCAGATCCCTTTAAGGCGTCCTTCACAAACTCTCCCTTTGATGGGTCAGCTTTGTTTGGCCCTCAAGTGAAGGAAACATTGACCAGGTGTGAGCAGGACGGCAAGACTCTTTCTGCCGTAGGGGTCCGTTTTTCCACCCCTTCTAGACCTTACCCTAAAGGACAGAAGGGTGGCAAAATGTGGTTCCGTAAATCCCAAGGAGTCACACCGGATACACGTGGTCAGTTTACCCCTAGAGGCAGAGGGGGTAACAATAACAGACGCCGCTCTAGAGGCAGAGGGGGTCCACAAAACCAGGGAAGCAGAGAGCCTCTCTCTGACAAGCCCTTTCAGCATCCCTGAGATGTTGCCCGACTGTCCATCCTTGGAGGCAGTCGGGGGAAGACTATCGCTGTACCCAGAAGCCTGGCGTTCCCTCACTCAAGACAGATGGGTACAGTCGATCATATCCGAGGGTTACAAAATTCCTTTCGAGGAAAGTCCTTTTTCTCACTCAAATTCCCTTCCAGATGTACCACCCGGTCTAAGGGAAATTGTAGAGTTAGAAGTATTCAAACTTCTACAAAAAAGAGCCATTCAGCCAGTTACAACAGACCATTCAGAGCCCGGAATCTACTCAAGGTTCTTTTTGGTCCCCAAAAAGACGGGAGATTGGAGACCAATATTGGATCTCAGCAGACTCAACAAGTCTGTGAGAAAGACAAGATTCCGAATGGTCACACTTCAGTCAATTCTGCCCTTCCTAGAGAAGGACAACTGGATGTGCTCAATAGATCTTCAGGATGCGTACTATCACATAAAAATTCACAGGCGCTCCAGAAGGTTTCTCCGCTTTCGGCTGGGGTCCAGTCACTTCCAATTCAGAGCCCTGCCCTTTGGTCTCACTACAGCCCCCAGAGTGTTCACCAAATGTATGGCAGTGGTCACGGCTCACCTGAGATGTCAAGGATTCCAGGTGTTTCCGTATCTAGACGACTGGCGCCTTTCAGCCACCACCAGGCATCAACTTCTTCAAGCCAGGGATTACACAATAAATCTTTGCACTCAATTAGGAATTTCGATCAACTACGAAAAATCCTCCTTATTGCCCTGCCAGTCTATTACTTTCATAGGCGCAAACTTAAACACTGTTCGGCTGTCAGCTACCCTCACAGAACAAAGAATCTCAGACATTCAAAGTCACGTGAGGATCATTCTAGCCAGCAAGAAAGTACAGGCCAGAATGGTTCTAAAGGTGTTGGGCCTCATGGCTGCGGCCATTACCCTTCTTCCCCTGGCCCGCTTCTATATGCGCCTGCTTCAGTGGATGTTGTTCACTCAGTGGTCTTACCAACAACTTTCGATGCGTCACCAAATACTGGTGACACAGATTTGCAAGAATCATCTTTCATGGTGGATTACTTCTCCTCAGATTCACCAAGGCAGACCCTTTGTACCCCCAGCCCCGGTAGCCACTGTCACTACGGACGCCTCCCTGATCGGGTGGGGGGGTCATTATCAGGGCAGGATGGTTCATGGGACGTGGCAACCATTCGAATACCACCTGCACATAAATGTCCTAGAGATGAGAGCAGTGCTTTTAACGTTGCAAGCCCTCAACGACTTTCTTCCCTTAGGGACAATTGCAGTCCACACAGACAACATGTCTGTAGTATGGTATATCAACAAACAGGGCGGAACCAAGTCCTACCCCTTGTGTCGAGAAGCGCTCAGACTTTGGCAATGGGCGATCTCCTCTCATCGGTTTCTGGTAGCAACGCATATCCCTGGGAAAACCAACATTTTAGCGGACAGATTGAGCAGAGCTATTCTCATGCCTCACGAGTGGTCTCTCAAACAATCTATAGTGGAGGAGATTTTTTCTAGAATGGGGCCCCATGTTGCGATCTTTTGCTACTCCCCAAAACAGCAAATGCCCAGACTTCTTCTCTCTCTTCCCACTGCCAGGCCATCCCCCCAGAGACGCTCTGACCCAGGATTGGCCCCAGGGACTTCTTTATGCTTTTCCTCCCTTTCCGCTGATTCCACAAGTAATCCAGAAAGCCACCGTTTTGAGAGCCAAAATGATTCTCATTGCTCCTTATTGGCCTCGACAAATTTGGTTTCCGTTCCTCCATCGTCACCTTTTGGTGCAGCCGTGGCATCTGGACCCAGTGCCAGACCTTCTGATTCACCAATCGGTCAGCTGCACCGGTCTATCCCTTCTCTCAACCTCACAGCATGGTTGCTCCACTTCCTTCCTTAGCCAGGCTTCCTATGATCTCTAATCCTGTTAGAGACATCATAGTAGCTTCCCTAAAATCCTCCACTAGGAGGATTTATACTAGCAAATGGAAACGCTTTTCTTGTTGGACAAAAGCTAAAAATATTGATCCCTTTACTGCTCCAGTACAAGCAGTTTTGGATTTCTTAGCGGAAATCTTTCACGCGGGCTCCTCTTCTTCCACGGTCAAAGTTCACTTGGCTGCTATCTCGAACTTTCATGTCGGGTTCGCAGACCACAACATTATGTCCCACAGGCTTTGTAGAGCCTTCTTAAAAGGAATTTTTCTCCTGAAGCCTCCAATCAGGAGTCCTCCTCCTCAATGGGACCTAAATTTAGTGCTGACATCCTTGATTCTTCCTCCCTTCGAGCCAGCTGTTTCATGTTCCCTGAAATTTCTTTCATGGAAAACTTTATTCCTGGTTGCTATTACATCGGCTAGGAGGGTGTCTGAACTTCATGCTCTATCTGTTCGTCCCCCCTATTTAGTCTTCCACAAAGACAGAGTATCATTGAGAACTAATCCGACCTTTTGCCTAAGGTCGCCTCAAAGACTAATTTGAATCAGGCTATTGATCTTCCTGTATTTTTCCCAAACTACTCAAACAGATCGGAACAAAAATTACATTATCTTGATGTTCACCGCCAACTCAGATATTATTTGGACAGAACAAAACAATTCAGGAAATCCGATCAGCTCTTTGTTTCTTATGCTGATAACAAGAAAGGCCTTCCTGTCTCAAAAGTGACCTTATCTAGATGGCTTTCTTCTGTCATCTCTGAAATTTATCAGCTCAGGGGAAAACAGCTGTGCTCGAAACCTAAAGCGCATTCAACCAGAAGCTTAGCCACTTCCACAGCTTTTCAAGCCAGACTTCCATTAGACACCATTTGTGCAGCAGCCACTTGGGCCACTCCTCATACCTTTGTTTCCCATTACAAATTGGATTTGGCCTCCAGGGACAGAGCCAGTTTTGGCTCTACAGTTCTCAAGAGTCTGTTCCATTGAGCCACCCAGGATAGAGGTGCTAGGGACGCGGTCCCATCAAGCAAGAATGAAGGCGAGATTGACAACTTAACATTGAGAAGTTATGTACCTACCATAACGTTCCATGTTAGTTGTCTTCTCTCACCTTCTTTCTTGCGACCCTCCCTCCTTCCCCCTGGCCTGGACAGACCTTTTTCTCTACATGAAAGTATGCTTCTGAAGACCATACAGTGCTGGTCCTCCAACCATCCTTCAGGTTTTTTCTCTCCTTCTTTCTTCCTTTTGGAAGTTATTTATGCTAGGTGTTATTGCCTATAGACAACAAACGAGATCTGGGTACTTACCGCCTTGCATCATGGGATATGGGGCTGCCTCGAGCTGGTAAAAGTGACTCTCGAGCTTAGCAAAGTGCCGAGTTGGAGCCGAGGATCGGCTCCGAACCCATCAAGCAAGAAAGAAGGCGAGAGAAGACAACTAACATGGAACGTTATAGTAGGTACATAACTTCTCATTTGCATGTATAATAACATAACCCCACCCAATTCCAATAGGACTGTGGGACACCACCACACAGGAATGCAAGTATAAAAGTATAAAAACAGAAATGACAGCTGGCACAAAATATAACTATAATTATAATGCTTTAATCTGATCTCCCTTACTTTAATTTCGATACCCATAGATTCCCCACAGGGCAGTAAGTAGAGCAAAGTATGTGCAAAAGCATTTTATTTGAAGTATCATGAATGTCAGACTGCTTGCATAGATTAGTACTAGGCTAACTGCCCTTGTAAGCCTAGCTAATTACCCCATGTGAGAATCAAACCTTACACCTTGTGTTTGTACGGTAAACACCTTAACTATTATACCACATTCTCTTTTACATGAGTTTTCTGTATTTGTATTAAATAGGTAATCCTATGCAGTGTCAAACCAGGCCTGATAATAGGTATGCTCTCACTCTACTAATTCAGTTTATATGACAAATATATTTGAATTTATGATGAACAACCGTGGATTAGATTAACTAATTGCTAGAATCATAACTGCAAAGAGAAATATTCACAACCAGAGATATGCAGCTGATACCTGTCTGATTGTTGAAAGTGAAAAAGAGTTCAACAACCTGTTGATGAAAGTGAAAGTGCAAAACCTGACTTGTTACTCAAAGCGCTTTGTGGCAGTTATTGTGGAGTACAGTGGTCTAATAAGAAGACTGTTATCAGCATTCCTGCAAGAATAAAATTTGTCTCTGTTGTGTCTAAAAGGGGGCAGTATTGTTCCTTCAGTAATTAAAAGGTTAATATATTCTACAGAAAGGAGGCTCTGTTCTACTAGAAGCCAGTTGCAGTTTCTGAGGTGGTACAGTAATATCCCTGAGAGGCACAGAGGTGAACAAATGTTAGAATCAACAACCATTTGAAATCTTGGAACCTGCTAGAGTGAGTCTCAAAATGTGGAGATTGACTGGCCGAAAGAATGGACATACATATATTAAGTCCAAGATGCCATTTCTTGGAATAATCCATTACCTCCAAGGTATGGTGATCACAGAGTTGGTATATATCAATTTTGGGAGGGTGGGGGGTAAACAAGTTTAAAGAAGAAGAGCAATTTTTGAGATTTGCTTTTCTGTGCTTTTGGTTTTTTTTGTTTTTGTTTTCTTTTGGCTTTTCAAGTGCCGACATTTCAATAGGGGAGCCCTCATAATCTTATGCTCTGCTCTCTGGAGTCTATGCATATTATGATGAGAGTATAAACGCCATGACTGCTCTCTTTCAGCCATCAGAGGGCTATCGGCTGCATATGTGTGGTTGTTAATATTTTTCCTTGTATTTTGATTTCAGCATTTAACTCAACTAATACATGTTCTGGTGGTTGTTGCATTGCTTTTTTGTGAGTAAGTGGTAGATGTTATATTTTACTCTGAGCTGTGTAACTACACTTTGCACTTATGTAGAAAAGACAGTGATTGTCCAAATGAAGGCCAAAGTATATTTTTTGAGTAAAGAAAAGAATAGGGTGTAGTAGAAGGTCAACTATGTAGACTAGTTGTGCTGAAATGAGAATCTCATTTGTCCAGAATAGAATACAATAGGATTTTTTCATATTTAGAGTTAGCTTACTGGTACACATCCAGTTCAGAGACTGGTACACATCCAGTTCAGAGTAGTGTGATGTTTCATACTGCAGTGCAGATGTCCCGGTGTTGACAATGTCCTCAGCATATAAGGTAATACTTAAGCCTGGTATAGCAGTGGCGAGATCGTTAATGAGCAATGAGTACAACAGTGTTCAAAGAACTGATCCCTGCGGTACACCTGTGCAGGTAGAAACAGGGTTTGTATGTACTGTGCCATTACCCAAAGTGAACATTTTTTTCCTGTCGATAATTCTGGACCCAACTACATACCTCTCCAGGGAAGTGGAAGCTTTTGCAATTTTACAGGATTACATTATGATCAACACGCATAAAAGCTCTTTCAGGTCTATCAGCACAGCCTTAGTAAAGCTGTTGTTATTTAAAGTTGTTGAGAGTGATATTGGCTAGGATGAATCGAGCAGTCAGTGTGTTATATATTGGATTAATACTGTGCTGTCTGTTTGTAAGGAGATCTGGGTCTAGGTTTCCTATTAACCTACAGTTGTTAGCTGCCTTTGGGGTAGTAACTTTAGGTAATTTTAACTATGCTGAAAAATTTAAAGACCATTTTTTTGTGCACGATAGATGGAGAATAAGTGGATGCAATGACAAATATTTTTTCTTGGTTTCAAAGATATCTGCAGATGGCAATTGTATCTATGAGATTAAAATAGGCTTATTTGTTTTTGAGAAGGAAAATTATGGTAAATGTGAATATGATTTTAAAGAACAAACACAATGCTTTGTCAAAAAAGTTGCATATGGTCAAAGCTATTGTTTTCCCAGTAGTAATCCATGACTGCGAGAGCTGGGCTAGAAGTAAACATGAGAATTCTGTGAGGTGCAATAAGTTTGAATCAGTTAATGCTTAAGGAAATAAATCCCAACTGTTCACTGGAAGGCCTCATAGTAAAACTAAAAACAAATACTTTGGCCACGTAATCCAAAGGCAGGATTCACTAGACAAAGGACTGGTTCTGGAAAAGATCCAAGGCAAACGAAGATCAGGAGGCAGCAGAAACTAAGAGGGAGAGACAACATTTCTCAAGTAATGAATATGAACTTACAAGAACCTAAAGAAACAGTTCCTTGGCAGACAGGGCTAGTGTGCTAAAATTCTCGAGGTCAGAAAGAATGAGATTTGACTAAATGACAAGAGCAACAACAATAAGAATAGCACAGATGGACATGAAAGGATAAAGGACTCTTCTTACTGACCCTCTCTGTATCTTTGTATTCAGGGTGGGGGATATGTGGAGAGGGGGTCAGAGTAACAGGGTGCTTTAATCCAGGGCAGGACCCACATAATAAGAAAGAACTATTCTGATACTACTCGGCCAGCTTATGAGGTTGTGTCAAGCAGCAACAGTGAAGCATTAGCTGCAGGACAGCAAAGGTGACCACTAGAGTGCAAACATGTGAGATCAAAAGACTCATATAATAAGGCATAAAAATGCTTGGAAAGGCAAAGTGAAATGCTGAGAGGCATACACATAACACATTTAACTCAAAATGTACAAAATGTATCAAGTAAGGTGCATTTATAATAAAAACAAATAAAACAAATAATAAGCAGAATCAAATGTCACTAAACAGTCACATTCAGCCAATTTATGAATCATACAGTGTTTTCTGGGGTTATTTAAGACATCAGCTGGACAGAAAGACAAACAGGAAGTAACTGTTCAGTATGGAGGTACTTGTCACACTGTGTCACCTCCTGTAACCTCTGTCCTTCTAGATAGGCCATAATGAAAGCTGTATTATAGCTCTTATCCATGCATACCATCTGAATGTTGCTGTTAGGAAATAAAAGCTGCATTCTACACTCAGGCTTTGGGGAGCTGTCATGCATATGGCTGCAACACAATTACAGGGCTTCTTTTCCACATTTCTGCTCTTTTGCTAGACACACCACCACCTGCTATGACCTGTTAGTAAATATCAACTTCCACAGTCCACATTTCTGGGGATAGTTTACATGTCTCACTTACAGTTATTACACCTTCATTTATTGTTAGTAGTTCATAAATATTCCTGGCAGCATGATGTTAACAAATCAGCATTCTGACAGTTTATTCACAGAATGTATTGCCCAATTTGCCCTCATCTTACTGCAACACGTGCCATCAAGGACTTTGTTACAAAATAAAAATTACAATGTGTTCGTGTTTTATCAACTGTTGTGAAACAAAGCCCTTTCATGAGGAACTCCCTGTTCCAGATCATTTTATGAGTATGACAAAGAACGGTCCTTGAAAATGAGGACTGCAAGCAAACAGAATTGTATAACAAAGACATTGTAAAATTATGTCTTCCCTTGAATGTTTTACTTGCAGAAAGAATTTCTATGGAATAGTTTACCTAATTAATAATGACATCTTTACAGATTGCAGCAGCTCTTGGGATGAAGGCTGTTCTGCAGGCATTTCTAATTATTCTGCATTACTTTCTTACCTACAGATTCTGGAGGAAACATGCATATAAGGTAAATAACAGTGACAAAATATCAGCATCTGCAATTTAAATTTCTCTTAATAAATTTCTTCTCTTTTTAAGACGTAGCACAATGGCAGCGTATTAATGTAGAAATAAAATGTTGAAACTTACCATTGCTTGTGGTCAGCATCACAGTTGCACTGATACTTAGGATCCGTGCAGTTTCGTTCGATCCCACAGGCACATTTCTGAATCCCGGGTCCAGACCCTCCCCAGTAGTAATGCTTCTCATTAGCTCTTCCTATCCACCATGTATAGGGACTGCCATCTGTAGAAATGGAAGAAGTTGCATTACTGCCTAAGGATGTCTCAGTCATACATGCATCTGGACTTTACATATTTCTTAGTAATACAAAATGTATCAATATGAAGTTTACAGTTTTCATTTTTGTATACAACAAGTATATCTGGATCTCAGTTTCAGAAAGTGCATTTTGATTTGGACTCTTTTTGTTTTGTTTTTTAAATACAGTATTCTATGTTTTGAATTGAATGTTTTGATGGGTTTATATTAGCAGAATGAAAACACTACTGAGCGAATCTCAGTTGAGCAACACATAAAGAGCGAAAACCGCTAATATCGCAATAATGAACAGAGATCGCCGTAGGGAATTCGTCCCTTTACTTCAATGTAGTGCGATCTCAGAGTTGGTATATTTAAGTAGGGGGGTGTGGGGGGTGCAGGGGGGCTTAGTGACAGTTTACATGTTTTACTTGTTTAGTTTATCAGATTCAAAATTAGCGTTTTTCGCTCTTTATGCGTTGCTCAACTGAGATTCGCTCAGTAGTGTTTTCGTTCTGCTAATATAGACCCGTTTTTACAGCTCCATAATACAGACATAAGGTTTTATTTTTAAATTATCACAAAATGTAGATGACAAATTATTTTTATGATTATTTGTTTTTAAAAAAAGCTTCCCTGAGAGTGAAATGTGAAGCTGTTTGTTGCAAATGCACTGCAATATTGTGGAAACACTCTGAGTTGATGACAACATTTAAACTGAAAGTATTCTACCATCACTGATATCGATGAATATAAATAGGCTTTTGATCATAAACAATTTATTCTGGATACATGTTTGCTGCATCCAGAGCTTTTTGTTTTTCCCATCTTATGTTGATGGGGGCCTATCTTCTCTGTTAGTGAGAGTAGCAGGGCTGCCTCAACCTTGTCTGGCATGAGCTGATTGGTAAAGAGAGCAGTGGCTGGCAGGATTGGTGAGATTTCTGTGTTACTAGAATCTTCTATTTTTTTGTGGTATTTAAACCCTGCATTTGAGCTGGTTTCGGCTTGGTTGAACCAGATTGTCTGAGGTGCATCATCTCTGGTGTGTTTTATAAAATCCTGATGCTCTAAGACCAAGCTAAGTGCTTTTTCATTTATTTTCACTTATTTTATTGCATTTGCACTTGTCTATCATTTTTATCTGTGCCTTATAGCTAATTTTTCACATTTGCACTGTTTTGAATCAATTTACTGATTAACTGCATTTCATTACTGTTTAACTGTATTTCATTGCTATTTGTTGCAATTCATTACTGTTTAACTGCATTTTAATGCATTTCATTACTGTTTAACTGTATTGTTTTTCATACTGTGAGTTGTGCAATCACCTATTAGTACTCATTTTAGACCTTTCACTTTTAGCTCTCTCTGGCATCTCTCCCTCAGATTCTGACAAATATGGATGGACAATTTCCTACAGTTTCCCCTATCAGTCTGGTTGATATGGACATTTTGAGACAGCGTAGCAACTGCCTCATGTAAACCAACAACCCAATACTACTACCACCTAGGAACACAATTTGTGAGAGATGCAATTACATTAAGAACCTAGAGTCAATGCTATCTCCCTCACAAGGCAGTATATCTGGCACTGAGGAGGTTGTCAACACAAACACAACACTTCAAACACCACCCACACCTACATAACACACACCCACATATGCAGAGGTCCTCAACAAAAACATACCCAAGCAAAAGAGACCTCAGAGGCAAAAACACACTCGAATTTCACAGTCCACCACACCACACACCACACATACTCCACACACCTGTGTCTCACAGCCACTGAGGCCTAACTATAAACCCAACACATTAGTCATAGGAGAAACCATTGTGAGACACAGATGTGCCCCTCACCTGGCTGGATAAGGAGAAAGTCACGGTTGTTTGTTTGTCCGCCATATCACACATGCACTCATGTCTCTCAACAACAGGTACTGTTATGACTCTGTCATAGTCCATGTTGGCATGAATGACTTGAGATGTAACTCCTT
This sequence comes from Protopterus annectens, assembly GCF_019279795.1. NCBI lineage: Eukaryota > Metazoa > Chordata > Ceratodontiformes > Protopteridae > Protopterus > Protopterus annectens. The sequence goes on from NC_056731.1 coordinate 561,629,579, forward strand.
GGACTATATGAAGAGAGACATGATCAAGCTTGCTAAATATGTGTCCCATCCAGGTATGTCCCTAGCTTTAAGCAGCATTTTACTGTCACAAAGAATGATGCCTGAACACAAACAGAAAATGATCGACTTTAACAATTGGCTTAGTTTCTGGTGTTATTCCAAGGTGATCCAGTACCTGACATCCTGGGAAGACATGATCAACAGACCACGATGCTTTGCCAGAGATGGCCTGCATCAGTCTCCCTTGGGCTTCAGGCTTCTGGCAAAGGCTCTTGCTGCCCCCCCCCCATAGTGCCTTTTTTAGGCAATGCCATGAGGTCAAAACTAACAACATGAAAATTTCATCAAAATGCAAGTTAACGGTCATCTTACTAAATGGTAGGAGTCTAAACATGCAACTGCAGTCATTGCAAACATTCTTAATCCTGGAAGATGCTGACATTTGTGCAGTCACAGAAACCCAGTTCAAAGCTGTGGAGAGCACCTCAACCATACTAAGTTACTCATCCTACCATATATTTAGACCACAAACCATGGGCAGCAAAGCAAAAGGAGGTGGTGTTTCAATATATATTAAAGACATACACACCTCCAGGCTGGTCAAAAAGCATGACACACAGGAGGCAGTCCAGGTGCAGTTAACCATTGACAAGACCCCTATTCAAATCACAACTATGACTCAAAATGTCCACTCAACCTATCTGGGCCTCTTCATATCTATCAAGAGTCAACCCTTTACCCTAATCCTGGGCAACATTAACTATCCAACCACAGACTGGAAGAACTACTCATGCCAAAAGACAAATGCCCAAAGACCTCTTGATTTTGTCAATGCAAATGCCTTGGACCAGCTGGTTGGCACCCCCACAAGAGGTGATAAAATCTTTGATTTGGTATTAACCAACACGAGTAACCACTGCATCATCCCTACAGTGTCATCCTCCTCGGTAAGATCTGACCACAAAGCAGTCACTTTCAAAGTCACCATCTCCCCCAACCCCTCCTCAGCTACTGTCAAACAACCTCCTGAGGGAAGGTATAAACAGCTTAATAGTCACCTCTCTCTCCATAGGAACTGGCACAAATGTCCAATCCTACACCAAAGTATTATACAAGCATTATATTGCTGCATAGAATCAGGAATACACAACAGGACAAAATCCTCCTCCTCAAGGAAGAGTAAACCTGTCTGGTGGACCTCTGCAATAAATAATCTCTATAATAGAAGGAAAAAAATTATTTTCCAGGACCAAGAAGGAGCAACTGCCTAATTAGAAGCAATATCTCCTTAGCCTGAACAAGCAAATAACAACACTAGTGAAATTCTCCAAAGCAAATTTCAAGTCCAAACTGACTGCATCTACTAAAGACAATCATAAGGCCTTCTTCACATATATCCACATTCTCAAAGGAAGCACTCAGATCTGCTCAGAACTGGTGGTCAAAGACATCACATACACTAATGCCATAGATAGAGCCAACTTGCTGGCAGACAGGTTCAGTGAAAGCTTCACCCCTCTGTCCCCATCAGTAAATCATGACATCCTCAGCACCTGTTCCCTCCCCTTATCTCTAGAGAGCAAGTCATCACTGCCCTTTTAAAGGGAAAAAATACTGCCTCCATGGGAACCGATAACATCCTAGGCTGCATCCTACATGAACTCAGGCAGGAACTTGCAGCACCATTAGGCACCTTATTCAACCAAATCCTGAGTACTGGCTTTGTCCCAGATGAGTGGAGGACAGCCACTGTCATCCCTTTGCAGAAAGGTGGAGACTCCACCAATCCAGGAAATTATAGACCTAGCAGCCTAACTAGCCTGATCAGCAAGGCCACAGAATGGATTATCATGGACCTCATTAACAAGGACATTGGTACCCTCTAAACACTCAATCCCACACAGTTTGGATTTGTCCAGGGGAGTTCATGCCTGTTAAATTTGGTCAGCTTCTTTGTGACAGTCACTAAAGCCATGGATGCATGGAAGATGTTGCACACTGCCTACCTTGACTGGGCCAAAGCCTTTGATACTATTCCCCACTCGAGTATAATAGATAAACTCTCTCAACTAGGCATCAATCTGTATGTTACCAGATGGGTAGCAAATGGGTTCACTGATAGAACCCACCTAGTCAAAATAGGGGAAGCGACCTCAAGCAGTAGACCCATAATGAGCAGCGAACACCAGGTATCGGTTTTGGGGCCTCTGTTGTTTGGGATATACTTTTCTGAGGTCCAGGTCAAAACCAGTGGGCTATGACTGACCAGGTTTACAGATGACTGCAAGCTGGGCACTGTCATCAATTCACTTAGTGATGTGAACTTCCTCCGAGAGGGTCTCACCCAAACAAATGACTGGTGCCAGAAACATGGCCTCAAACTAAATGCCAAAAAAATGCATTATCATCCCATTTGGGGAGAGTGATATTACCAAAAATGATCACATTAATAACAAGGTCCTAAGCACGCAAACAGTTATGACAGACTTGGGCACCCAGGTTGATAGCAACCTGAATTTGACCACCATATTGTCTCCATTGTATGGAATGCTTTCTACATGGCCCACCTCATTTGGAAGGGTATCTCATCCAAGGACAAGGAGGTCATAACATCCCTGTATTCTTCCCTTATAAGGCCCATTATTGAATATAATGCCGCTTTCAGCGTGCACCTCATAAAGCATCTGCAGCAGCTGGAGAAACCACAGAGGCTCCTCACCAGGATAATACAGGGCCTCAAACATCTACCCTACACAGATAGGCTAAAAGCCTTGTCCCTCTACTCCATGTCATACAAACCCCTCAGAGGTGACCTCTGTCTGGCATACAAAGCAATTTGAGACCCTCTCTTGATGGGATAGCTGCATATCTGCAAGTCTAGCTCCACATGAGTAATCCACATGAGCGACCTCAACCTGGTCTGTGACACCAATAGGACTTGTTGGCAGGACAGATTTGTGTCCCAGAGACTCGCCCATCTGTGGGATAGACTCCCTCTCCACGTCAAGCAGAGTACCTCATTATGCCTTTTAAAGTGCAACCTGGATAACTTGATGCGGAACAGAAAATACACCCCTGGGATTCCACCTGTGTCCCTGCCTCAGGGCCAATAAACTAATAACTTCCTATGATACTATGATCCTATTATGTGCTCACAGCATGGATATAAAGAAATTCATTTCAAAAGCTGACTGAAAGGAAGAAAAGCTTGAGAGGTGAATCCTGACATTACACTGAGAACATATAACAAATTACTTATGATCAGACACATCCAGTCATTATTCTTGGAACTGCATAAAGTTTTAGCTGTCCTGATATCAAACTAGTCACATAAGAACAATACAAAAAGCTGTTAATTCCAAAAATATGATTTTTTTCTCTGGTGGCTGCCATGTGTGCTGCAAAACTAGACTTGATATGATATCTCACTGTAACAGCTTTAAAAGGTGCAGAACAAAGTTGTTAAACTTCTTTGGATTTGTTATGCACCTTTAAAAGGTGTTATGATTGAGTGGTGCAGTGGGGAAGTGCTTAATTAGCTGTCTTTCTGTTGACTTCACTGTCTAAGTTGCACACTTAGGTACCCTTTCAAAACTTATTCTTCATTTTTTTAATTGTTTACCACATTTCATTCTTTTTTCTTTGGGTAGTAATACATTAAATCCAGTAAAGCCAGCCACCCTGTTCTAGTGAATGATGTGGGATCAAAAGAAGGCAAGGTGAGTTCTTAAGAGTTGCAAAGTAAGATTTAGATATTGAAATCCCTATCTAAGGTTAGTAACTCTTCTAATCCCTTAAACTGTAGAACTGTTGGCTATTACAGTAATACGCTTATAAATACTGGTTCTAAGTAAACTGTAGTATAACGTAACCATTGTCTGTTTGATTCCCTTCATTTGGTATACTTGAAAGGGATGCTGGGGCTGTTGCTAGCAGTGAAAACTCACAGCACTGGCAGTCATTTGTTCAGATCCTGATCAGGGTATCTTCTATGGGGATTCTGCATAGTTTTCCTTTTCTATGTATGGATTGTTGGTTGGAGCTCTGCTTCCCTCCCTCAACGCACAAGCAAGAGCTAGATATGATCAAACTGGGGTTCCTGTCAAAATTCTGAGGACTGTTAGTGCGATCAATGGAAATAAAAATGGGGATTGGGGGTTACCTATTCTTTTTTGGATTATTTCTCTTAGTGTAACATACAGCAATATTGGAGTTAATATATATGCATGTGTGTGTGAGTGTGTGTGTGTGTGTGTGTGTGTGTGTGTGTGTGTGTGTGTGTGTGTGTGTGTGTGTGTGTGTGTCTGTGTGTGTGTATATATATATATATATATATATATATATATATATATCAAAATATTGAAAGCACACTTGACTGAATGCTGACTTTTATAGTGTTGGTAAGTAGGAGAGTGCAGGAAAAAATGTTTCCCAAAAAGGTTATAGTGGTCTGTGTGTATGTGCGAGTGTTGATGGGTTAGGGTTAGGTAATGGGATAGAGCTCCTGTTTTGCATGTTTTTTTGTTGTGGATGTTCTGTGTCCTTTTGTCTTGTGCAGCAGTACTGTTAGGGAAAGTTTTTTTAATAATGTAATGTGATATAATGTGTAGGGTTAGGGGTAGGGTATGTTTAGGATTAGGGTTAGCAAGCATTGGTAAGCTAGTTAGCATTTCTGCTAACCCTTACCCTGCAGATTACATTACTAAAACACTTCCCCTACAGTACTATTACACAAGTCAAAAAAAAAAAAAAAAAACAGAACAACACAACATAAAACATGCAAGTCAGGAAAACTAATCCTTCTCCTAACTCTAAGCTGCGAACACTCGTATATGCAATACAACAGTCCTATTAATGAAGCTTAACATTGTCCACAACAAATGTAGCAAACCTTAGGGGAAGCAGGATACAATGATTAGGTGACTCAAAAGTACTATGAGCATCAGAGAGAACTGAGTAGTAAAACATCTCTCCAGATCGCTCAGGACAGCTTTACTTATTAAGTTAGCTCATCACAAATGGAAGGATAATTATTGTACAGACATTGAACAGAATATGGGTTTCCGCTATAATATCATCAATGGGAAGGTTTTGGCCCAGCTAAATTAGTCTGAGCTTTACTTCAAGAACTTCAGCATAGACTTTCTGTACATAAAAATGGAAAACTGGAAATATGACAAAGAAATTCGAACATCTTAAGTAAATGATTAAACAGCTTATAGCTTACATGACACAGTTCAGCACTGTATTTTAAGCAATGCTTATAGTGAAAAAATAGAAAAAAATCTAATATCTGGAGTGGATATTATGAAGTCTGGGTTATTTGTGATAACAGAAGTCATTTGAGTAAGCATATATCTTTAAAATTGTCACTTCACAGCCAAATTCAGTTACGAGTTTATCATTTTATGAATCACAAAGCAAACAAGTCCCATAGAAAATACATCTAAGACCAAACCAGAGACCCTGGCAAAAGAAAATGTAATCTGAAAAAATAATTACAAACCTTCCTTGACAGGGTATCACAGGAGATATGCAAATCACCCCTTAAGGACATACAAGAGTTCCAGCTCAATAGCTTTTGAATGCAGAGCAACCCCATTATTTGAACAGTTATTTATTAATGCATTCAGGTCAGTAAAGCCAGACTTCAATAGCTGTAGGCAGACATATAGCTAAGTTAGGGAACAGTTCTTTATTAATGCATTCAGGCCAGTAAAGCCAGACTCCAATAGCTGTAGGCCGACCTATAACTAAGTTAGGGAACAGATCTTTATTAATGCATTCACGCCAGTAAAGCCAGTCTCCAATAGCTTTAGGCTGCCCTATAGATAAGTTAGGGAACAGTTCTTTATTAATGCATTCAGGCCAGTAAAGCCAGACTCCAATAGCTGTAGGCAGACCTATAGCTAAATTATGGAGCAGTTCTTTATTAAAGCATTCACGCCAGTAAAGCCAGACTCCAATAGCTTTAGGCAGCCCTATAGATAAGTTAGGGAACAGTTCTTTATTAATGCATTCAGGCCAGTAAAGCCAGACTCCAATAGCTGTAGACAGACTTACAGCTAATTTAGGGAACAGTTCTTTATTAATGCATTCAGGCCAGCAAAGCCAGACTCCAATAGCTGTAGGCAGACCTACAGCTAAGTTAGGGAACAGTTCTTTAATAATCCATTCAGGCCAGTAAAGCCAGACTCCAATAGCTGTAGGCAGATCTATAGCTAAGGTAGGGAACAGTTCTTTATTAATACATTCAGGCCAGTAAAGCCAGACTCCAATAGCTGTAGGCAGACCTATAGCTTAGTTAGGGAACAGTTCTTTATTAATGCATGCAGGCCAGTAAAGCCAGACTCCAATAGCTGTAGCAGACCTATAGCTAGGTTAGGGAACAGTTCTTTATTAATGCAGTCAGGCCAGTAAAGCCAGACTCCAAAAGCTTTAGACAGACTTACAGCTAAGTTAGGGAACAGTTCATTATTAATGCATTCAGGCAAGTTAAGACAGTCTCCAATAGCTGTAGGCAGACCTACAGCTAAGTTAGGGAACAGTTCTTTATTAATGCATTCAGGCCAGTAAAGCCAGACTCCAATAGCTGTAGGCAGACCTATAGCTAAGTTATGGAGCAGTTCTTTATTAATACATTCAGGCCAGTAAAGCCAGACTCCAATAGCTGTACACAGACCTATAGCTAAGTTCTGGAACAGTTCTTTATTAATACATTCAGGTCAATAAAGCCAGACTCCAATAGCTGTAGGCAGACCTATAGCTAAGTTAGGGAACAGTTATTTATTAATGCATTCAGACCAGTAAAGCCAGGCTCCAGTAGCTGTAGGCAGACCTATAGCTAAGTTAGGGAACAGTTCTTTATTAATGCATGCAGGCCAGTAAAGCCAGACTCCAATAGCTGTAGGCAGACCTATAGCTAGGTTAGGGAACAGTTCTTTATTAATGCATTCAGGCCAGTAAAGCCAGACTCCAATAGCTGTAGGCAGACCTATAGCTAAGTTAGGGAATAGTTCTTTATTAATACAGTCAGGCCTGTAAAGCCAGACTCCAAAAGCTTTAGACAGACTTACAGCTAAGTTAGGGAACAGTTCATTATTAATGCATTAAGGCAAGTTAAGACAGACTCCAATAGCTGTAGGCAGACCTACAGCTAAGTTAGGGAACAGTTCTTTATTAATGCATTCAGGCCAGTAAAGCCAGACTCCAATAGCTGTAGGCAGACCTATAGCTAAGTTATGGAGCAGTTCTTTATTAATACATTCAGGCCAGTAAAGCCAGACTCCAATAGCTGTAGGCAGACCTATAGCTAAGTTCTGGAACAGTTCTTTATTAAGGCATTCAGGCCAGTAAAGCAAGACTCCAGCAGCTGTAGGCAGACCTATAGCTAAGTTAGCCAACACATTGGAAGACGTCCATTGTACCCACCCCAAAAAAAAAAGTTCAGTCATCCAAGTTCAGAAAAAAAAATACAATCAAAAAATAGGTATGTCTGCTCCTTCCTCTGTTTGACATACATTAGCCACTTCAGCCATTAATGCTTAAATACAATGACACATTCATAGAATGTACAAAGATTGGTTACATACATATGCAGCTCTTTATTATATTGCATCTATGAAATTGCAATACTTTTAGCAAAGAAGCTAATACCTCCCTAGTTTCAGCAGAAATCAGTGCCCACGCAGCTATTGTGTACATACATAACAGGTCTTGTTTTCAGACATACAAGCAGTCATTTATAAAAGTGAGATTTTGTATTTTTCCACCCAAGGACAGATATTTCTCTAAAGATGCCAATCACCATACCTGACTGCTTATACCCACTAGAACCACCCCTTTTCTATACATTTGACTACAGATAAGATTTGACTCATACTGGTTCATTCTTTCTTTCTTTATATCACTAGAAAACAAAAACAGAATCCACTTACTGCTAAAAACTCATTATATCAAATGTCAAATGTTTATTACATTAGAAGACTTGTAAGCAGAGCTCATTTGCTAATAAAGGTACCTACACTTTGAATGAAACTGAGTACTTGTCTTTATTACTTTTCCATAATGAAGGAATACTGAACAATTTTTTCACAAAGAAGACATACTATATTACTTCCTACAGGCACCTGGACTTAGCCGAACAAGAAATACGGGATCACTAGAGAAAGAATCGTTTACCACCGCAGGAGAATCTCCCCAGAAGCTTCTCCTCATACACCAGCAAGTGGATAATACTTTTATGTTTTAACCCTCAGTGACTCTCAGAGATACTGATGATAACTTGCCACTGCCTTGACTAGGATGTTTCTTTTACCTGTTCAGTAACTGTGTGACTGAGCAAGTCACTTAACCAGACACTGCTCTGGGCTGAGTTGGAAAAAGGTCTTGAAGATCAGTGTGCTACCCCAGAAAACAAATACAAATAAAATAAAGGTAAGGAAAAAGTTTAGTTTGTAATGGTTTATATTGCTGAGTATAAAATATAATCTGTTTTAATATGACAACTTTAGGAATTGCTGAAAGCAACAGTTTCATATAAGCATGTTAGTTTGGAATTTTGTTACAGCACATTGTTAGAAGTAGAGCTCCCAAGGCTGGACAATGAAAATCTTTTCTAAACTGATGCACTGAATACTGAAAATTACACAGTGGGTGCACTTCAGAATGATGCATAACTCATCACCTCTGAACTTGTCAAACAAACCTCTCAGGTACCTCAGTAGCTGAAGAGAAAAAAAATGTTTATGTGTTTCTACAGTGGCAAGCATCCAGGCAACCCCAGCAACCCTATACCCTTATCTCTATATATTGACATGAGGATTCTCACCCTTGGTGTAAATGACAGACTCTTTCTTATCATAGTACAGTGATCTCATTCATAAGATTACAAACCTGTTTGATGACTCAGAAGTCAACAACTTGTCACTGAACTGGGAGTTGACAAGAAATGCATTGATGCAAAGCCATGATCTTGTCAGGTATGTTTATGTTAGACACATTCTGAGCAGGTTTTATTCATGATAAACAACAGCATAATGTGAATAACAAAACTCCTTTAGTAATGCTATGTTACAGTACCATCTTCATGACTGGAAACTTTATAATACAAAAACACCAGCTGGCATGCTAAATGTTCTTGTGTCATGGGTCTAGCATTACAACATAGGTGATAATAAAAATTGACTTCTGGACCTGCCACTTGCATTGTGTGTGACTAAACTACTGATGACTTATGACTTGATCAAGAAATCTCCCTAGTTACCTCTTAATACAAGCCTTTGAGTTTAACAGGACTTTCTCAGTTAAAAAAAAAGGTTTAGTATATATTAAAATGCTTCTGTCTACCATATTAATATATCGTTGCTGTAATCTGAGCCAGTAAATTCATTAATGGATACTGACTACACTGAAAGGAAGGTTTTGTTTTCAATAAGATATTTTACAAAATCATACTGACCAGTACTCGGCACCATAAAAATCTACTGCCAATCATTAGCGGACCAGAATTCCACTGTGGCACCCCCTAACTGGGAAAAGCCGAAAAGACAAACAATACTGACCAGTACAAAGCTTCAGAAATCTCTTTGAGGTTAACAGAAATAAATACAGAACTTTTGGGGCAATAAGCTATGCTGAAAACTTTCCTGCAATATTTTGGCTGTTAGAATTCATAGCTCTTTTTTCTTAAATAATTCTCCATCACCTACATTTTAACTGATGAGACTTACCGGTGTGTAATTATGGGATTCAATTTCCATGTCACATAGATGAAACACTGCTGTAACTTCTTTCTACTCATCTGTAATTTTATATTATATAGCAAAAAGCTACTATTACAGCTGGCATTACTCACTGTAAATTCTTTAAGGTCCTGCAAAACATACTATTTACACTAAACATATATATATATATATATATATATATATATATATATATATATATATGTTTTTATCTTCTCCTAGCTCATTTGGCTATCTTTTCATTTGTTAACCAAGTCTGATAAATCTGTTGTCAAGTAACTCATATTCCCTTTTCTACTGCCAGAATTGCATCTTCCACTTCTTTGTTGTCTTGAATACTGAGTTAAAAGTTAATTTAATATCTTAAAGATATCACTAGTCTTGTTGTGTTCCTTTCTTGCTTTTTTACAACTGATTTTCTGTTTTACCTTCCAAAATTAAATCACTCACATATCCAATTTAAATTTCTTTCTGTTTTTTATTTATATAGAAAACTACTTTTCAGACTTTGATTTAAGATATCTGTTCACCTCTGATATCTTCTTATTTGATTCCATACACTCCTGTCTGCATTTTTCACATTTTCTTTTTATCTTTTAAAAGCCCAATCTTTGCTTTTACATAATTGCTAATGAATGCCAATCTTTGCTTTCCCCTTGTCCTAAACTGTTTACTTACTGCCTTGCTCATGGCTTCATGTAGACTTTCCATAATCTGTGTATTACTATAACCACGCTCCATTTCCATGGTCTACTGTAATCTGCATTTCTGTAGTTCCATACCTCACAGCTGCCTCATTGGTTGTCCTTATACATTCCTATTATATAATCATGGATGGAATGCTCTTCTATCCCAGTGCTCTATGTCTATGTATCCATCTTTGATCAGTTCAGTATCAAGAATTTCTATTTCTTCTTTCCTGACACTTATCAGCTAAGTCTAATATTCCTAATACTTAATATTCCTCATCAGATCTGGATACAGGAGTATTCCAGGCTGCTTCCCTAAATTATAGTCTCTAATAACTATAATATGTTCTCTTCTACTGAATCTTTTGACTTTGTATAGATTATCCTTTTACCCCCCCCCCTTTGCTCCCTCTGGCTGACACAAATCCATCTGAATTCACCCTTCCTCCCTTTCAGTTTTTAGCTCTAGGAGGCTGACATTTTGGTGTTTGAGTTCTCTGTTCTCATCTCCCTCCTTTGACTGTTTCTTACAGTTCTCATCATCTTTTTTGGGATCGTTTTGCTCACAACATTTAAGGGCTACATTATATTCTACCTCATTCTCCATTTCGTCTTGTTTGTTTCTTCCTAGTCTCTGTCATATTTCCTTTCTCCTCCATGTTTCAAATTTTTTCTGAAGCTCCAACTGCTACTCATATTGTTAAATTCCATGTAGCATCTCCTGGAACACTTGACCTCTTTCCCTTAAGTATGCTTACCTACAGTCTTGCTTGTCTCATCTTCCTCCTAAACCCCTTTGTACTCTCAGTGCATCTGATGGGAACCTGCTCTTCCTATGGATGTATACCTAGATTAACTTACTCAAGTATGAGCTGTGCAATGTTCCTCATTGAATGTATATCCTCCCCTTCCAGTCTCTGAGTCTGTCTACAAGCTTTAGATCCGTTTCCTCTCCTTAAGCCACGACCATACCACAAACTCACAACACGTCACAGTTCATACTTTTCCATTTCTCAAACTCTTGTTTGTATAAATAACACTTTTCTTTAACTTTGAATTACAATGTACAAAGGAACATTAAGCTATATAAGCCAACTCCGATACACATTCACAGATGTACAAGGCAATATTAAAATATATAAGCCAACACAGACATACATTCACAGAAGTATTCTAAATTTAAACTGTGTATTAAACTGTATAGCATGTTGGAACACACAGACACACAAACACACACACACATACACACACACACACACACACACACACACACACACACACACACACACACACACACACACACACACCATACAGGTAATTTGAACTATTGCCTGTTCACTTAATGGGAAATCTTTGGGATTTAGGAGAAAACAGAGACCCCAGTGAAACTGAGATGCAAGGAAGATATATAAACCCCAAACAGATGGCAACCCAGGTGAGACTAAAGCAGATAATCAAGTGAAACATCTGTGTAAACTACTGTACCACTTTGCCATCCAGAAAAAATGGAATTAGTCCTGTTAATTATATTGTTAATTGACACTGAGCAGGAAAATTAAGACCTTCCATCTACAATCAGTATGAAATTTAAAAGACCTCCTCCTAGAAACAGTCAGTATGGAAATTTAAAATGACAGGGATGGTACTGTTTCCAGGTGAGAAGCCATGTTGATCATCTCAGAAAATGCCATAACATGTTTATTTTGGGTGGATACTAATATTTCAGACAACAGAGATAGAAGAAACAGTAGTTTCTAGTTTAAACGAGAAAAGCTGGAATCTGGCAGTACTGGATGAGACATGAACTTTTAGAAACTGGGGAAAGTACCCATGGAATGAGAGAGAGAGAGAGAGAGAGAGAGATGGTGAAAATACCATCTCTGGTCTCCCATGAAAATAGGTAATTGGCCTAGTGGGGCTAACTCAGTCAACAAACTGTAAATAAAATAAAATGCAATAAAACAGAATAAAAGAAAAAGATGAAATAGACAAGGATAAGTTAATATATAACCTTTGTGGAAGACAAGCCAAGTACCAGCTCTGTTGGTTAAAGGTATTTTTTAACTAAGACAGATACAGTATCAACAGTCTCAAAAGTAAGAGAAGCAAAATCAGTAAAGAAGGAACTGGAATGCACAGTATTTAAGAGATGGTTACTTGGGGGACTGCTCTGATGGAAGAACTAGTTTTTAAAACATAAACAGACATGGCAGGATCAGAACATTAATTACTGCTCTGTATGGTTTATTTAGTTTCCTCACATAGAGTTTAATATCTATCACAGTTAGAACACGAACGCTCATCCAACTACTTACTTAACTGACTAAATAATAGGGCAAGAACACTTGTCCGTCTATCTACTTAACTGAATAAATAATAGGACAACAATACTCATCCATCATCCTACTTACCTGGATGAATAATGGAACAACAACACTTGCCCATCTACCTACTTAATTAATAAATAATGTGACAAGAACAATTGTCCATCTGCCTACTTAACTAAATAAACAATAGAACAAGTATGCTTGCCCATCTACCTACTTAACTGAATAAACTACTTGAAACTTAAACAAGGTATCTTTATTCCTCCCACAAGGAATGTATCAGAGACAGAGAGAGTCTCCTAGGTCTGCTAGCTAAAGTGATTTTATCTGGACTAGTCCTTTGTACTCTGTTAACATTAATTACTGTAGCATCTAACACAGCAGTCAGCATTCTGATCATGAATTCACCTATATCCGCATTGCTTTAATACTACTTAAAGCTTTGTGTCTGTTGATTCTGAAGTAATTACATTCAATTATTTTAACTTTCTCTTTATGGCCATTATGTAGATGTATAAAGTTGAATCAGCTTCACCAAAATGCTCTTCTGGATTGTTTTTCATACTGCTTCTGCCATACTGAAATACTCCTGTCCTTAAAAGGTAGAGGTGTTAAGCTAACTTTTATTACCTGGGTTGCAGGAACCTCATTTTAAAGGGACCAGTCCATATATCCATGCTTAGTGTGTATTTTGTTTTTTTTTTCCCTCCACCAGATAGCACTATTGCTTAACTTTCTAGTGTTGGCTCAGTAGATGTTTCTACATGTGCCTATATATTTCCATAATAACAAGTGATATCCAAGTAAACTCAGATACTGAAATCAAGTTATATTTTATTGAAAATGAACAATGCAAACTGCATCCAAATAAAGCACAGGGCGGAGACAGTATTGCTATATATATTATTTACTAGGTCATATAAATATGGGGAGACTCCTCAAGAGACATGCACTTGTTAAAGCTGTTATTAAGAGAAAGGGGGGTATGACATACAGACCCATAAGTTTAGTTTCATGTTGTGGAAAAATAATGGAGAAGGTAATATCGGATATGTTTTTTCAAAATTGGAAAGGTTGGGACTTGAAACCATATATCAGCATGCATATGTTAAAAATAGATCTATTACAATATAATAATCAAAACATAAGAAAGTGATGGAACCAATAAACCCAAAACACGAATATATTGTAAAGAAAAAGGCGTACTAGCTGTAGAGTGAAATACACTTTATTCCAATAAAAGGTGAGCGCTTTCGAGGTTACCCTCTTCTTCAGACCTTAATAAAAACTAAAGTACATTCACAGTTTAAATATATAAAACAGCCAATAAAAACTTGCAATAATAAATCAGTGGGGCAAGCCCCTTTTCCTTAAAATAGAATGCACTGCATAGATTGCACTTGGCTAAATACACTATATTTTTGGTGCAACAATCAGCATAAAAATTAAATTCTATAGGTGTTAAATGCAGCGGATGTTTGACCATGCAAGTGGACCATATACTTGAACAAATCTTACATGCCCTACAGGCATATGTGCCTTTACGCTGCAAAGTGAATCTTTCATTCATTCTGTTACTTTTATAGCATAAACGTTGTTTCACGTTTCTACTGTTCTTAAAACTAAATCCCATAGTGTATTTAGCCAAGTGCCAATTGCAGTGCATTCTACATAGGTAAAACTAATCGTATGTTAAAAGAGGGGGTTATGGAGCACTTAAATGATATACGCAACAATAAATCTACAAATGCGCTAAGCATGTATCTGACTGTGGTCTCAGCACACCTTTAAGTTTTTAGTATTACAAAAAATTAATGAAAGCTTTAGCGAAGGATACATTTGTAATAAGACTGAATGTATAGAGCTAAGGTGGATGGTTGACTTCAAGGCTTATTCTCCACCTGGTTTGAACAGCGTTGTTTCTTTAAAGCCTATTTTAAGGAAAAGGGGCTTGCCCCACTGCTGATTTTTTACTGCAAGTTTTTATTGGCTGCTTTATATATTTAAACTGTGAATGTATTTTAGTTTTTATTAAGGTCTGAAGAAGAGGGTAACCTCGAAAGTGCTCACCTTTTATTGGAATAAAGTGTGTTTCACTCTACAGCAAGTACACTTTTTTCTTTACAATATAATAATAACTATGAATGACAAATTGTGCTGTGATGTAATTTATATAGATTTAACTTCAGCAATTGACAGTGATCAATAAAGTAGAACAACTAGGTACTGATGTACTCTTGAGAAGATGAATGGCTGCATGGCTTACAAATAGGACATGGCAAGTATCATAGAGCAGCTGGACAGGTGAAATCCTTGATTATAGTCAGGATGTCCCACAAGGCTCTGTTCTAGGCCCTTACTTGTTTAGATTGTATATTTTCATCTAAATTATTCTGCAGTCTGTATGCAGATAACTTGAAAATGGATAAACTGATTACATGTGTTACATGTATTACAGAACGGACATGTCTACAAAAGAACTTGACTAAATTGACCATTTGGGTACCATTTGGAATGATATGCTGATAAATAGATCAAAACATAAGCATATGAAATTTGGGAAACAAACTGAAAGGTGAATATTTAATACAGTGCACAGTGATTGACACTGTAGATTAATTTAATGACCTGGGTATATGGGTAGATCCAGCTCTGAGTTTTTCTGATCATATCAACTAATTGGTTAATGATAGTTATAGAACTATAGATTGTATAAAAAGATTTATAATTTCTAGGAAATCAGAAATGATGAATTAATTGTTTGTTAGTTACATTAGACCCAAACTTAAGTATGGAATAACTATATGAAAATCTTATTAGATGATAAGCATAAGTAAATTGGAAATAGTACATGAGAAATATACCAAGGGCATCCATGGATGTCAGAATTTAAGTTATTATGAAAGACTAAAATATCTGAACTTGCTCAGTATCTTATACAGATGTTTAAGTGGAGCCCTTATTCAGGTATATGCATAGAACATTTAAAGACGATTAACTCTGGGAATGTTTGGAATTATCAAAAAGTGGTAGAAAATCATCAGACAGCCTATGTAGCAGATTCTGTAGGAAGGAGAAGTGTACTAATTGGTTCTCTGACAGAGCAGCCGATGCATGGAGCAGACTACCAAATTACATTAAAACAAGTGCTAGTTTAGATATTTTTAAGAACAGCCTGGAAACTTATTATGGATACAACCATTTTGGTATATTGGCAGGCTAGAAGGGCATTATTAGAAGAGTGTTACTGCCTGTACTTGAAATATTTGTATGCAGATATGTATGTACATAAGGGCAGAGTACTAAATGAACAGAAAAGGCGAGGGGAGAACAGCATCATATGAAAAGTGAGGATAAGAAGGTAAGGAAAAAAGATAAATAAGAGATTAAAGGTAAAAGGTCAATGAGCTGTTGATGGCCACATGATGGTGTAAACAAATGAAAGGTAACGGAATTGTGAAATAACGTAGTGAGATCCTTCGAAACAGAAAGTAAGGAGTTAGGCTGCAAGAGCTATGAGTGATACGTTTCCTTCATTATAGTGAGGACAGTTGGAAATGAAACTGTGATCCTGTATTGGGTATGTCATTTGAAGAAAATAAGGGGGTAATTTAGAAAAGCTGGAAAATATTTGTCAACACAACCTTAAAACAAAACCTTTGGTTAATTCAAGTAATCGGTAGTACCTGTAAAAGGAAGAATATGACTGGTGATAGACTGTCAGAAATGTGAAGACCACCCCGTCAGGTATTGGTAGGACAATCTGCATGAACAGTTAAAGAGCAAGATGCAAATTAGAAAGCTAAATAGTAGAATGGAGACAGCAATTACCTGGGCTCTTGAAGTAGCACTTACAGCAGACATAGTGAGGGAGTCTGTAGGAATTTAGTGTGAACTGTAAAGGTAGTAACAGGAAATAAAAGTAACAGAGGCAAGTATAACTTTATTCTGGGGGTAAGCTGATTAAAGGAGGATAGTAAGAAGAGAGTTATATGGAAGGGGGAGGAAATGGAACCCATCAGTGATTAAACCCATTTCATTAGGGCACTCTGTGTTTGCAGGGACTGAGTAACACAAAGACGGAGAGAGGCACATAACATGACAATCCATACAAAGGGTACAGAAATTGCAGTATTTCAAGAAAAGAGAAACTGGAAAGAGAGAAACTAGCATCCTACATCAATGCAGCTGGCAACATATACATGAGACATGACCAAAACTTAAATATATAAAGAAATAATGTAATGAATACATACTTGAAACTTGAAAACTTGGATAAAGCAGCCAGTAATCTATTTTGTCCCCTTACCAGACAAATCCCTGTCATGTAAAAACTTTTCCATAACTTTATTTTTCTATGCATGTGAAGTCTGCTGAAAATATTGCTGAATATAATTTTTAGTCAAATTTACTAATTTCCAGGTCTATGTTAACCGTCTCCTCTCTTTTCAGAAAAGGACTACTGTTTGAAATTTATTCTAAGCACAGCATCCCTCATCTGTAGAAATATTGTTTTTTGTCTTATTCAGTTTATATTTACACTGTTGAACCAGCCTTCTCATTTGATGCCCTTCTTGGTACACATTATTCAATCTATTATAACTGAACCTTTTCCTGCACTTGTTGCAGCCTAATGGTACCATTAACATCTTATAGAAATATGCTGCTTTGGGTTCCATTCTGAAAGTCGAACATAGTGATGCTGAAAAGATTGAAACCCAAATATGTCAAGCAGTTGTTATATCACTTGCCCAAGATCATGGTAGAGCAGGGGCTGGGTTTTTACCTTTTCCCCTCTGTGGTGTATCTAGTTGGTATATATAGTTAACATAGAGTGGAAGGCGCATGGGTGCTTGCCTCCCCCCTACACACAGAAAGCATTTATTTTAATTTGTTTTTTGTTTTCATTGATTTGAGGAGTGACCTTTTTGGGTTGATCTTTTTAGTATTACTATTTAGGGTGTTTGACTTTCTGAAATAACTCTGCTGTTTCCATGGGCAACCCGTTTATTCTCTGATTGCTATCTTTCCAAAACTTGCTCCTGCAGCTTATTAAACTATGACCATGTTTATTTTACTTCCTTCTTTATCATTCCTAATGTGACAATGTTATAATGTGTGTAAATGAACAGTCAAAATATTTGTTTTGAGGCAAATATTCAAGCCAGTGCAGATGATAGCAGCCACCCTTTTTCTACGTGTGAACAGTGCGAATGTATGCAATTTTCTTGCAATATCAGCCACTGCCATGAAGTACCTTATTTCTCACCCTGTTTTCCAACCCCCCCCCCATGTTTTTGCATGGTACATTTAAAATCTCCATCTAAAAATCACTCTTGAATTATTAATAACAAAATGAGCCATATATTTACTGTAAATAATGCCTGCCTGTGAAGAATTGTCAGTAGTTCTAAAGGATGTGAATGGTTTGCCAACCAGTTCTGCTGATCTGCCTACCTAATACATTCATAACTGAACAGTCAGAATGTTTTTTTTTTTTTTTTTTTTTTTACTTTTTTGTTAACAAAAAAGTCTATACTATCACATTCTTTCTCAGTTTACAGGCCACAAGTCCAGCCCAACTCTCTTACAGAATTCTGGCTTGGGTTTGCAGTTTCTTCTGTTAACCTATGATCTTTGACTGAACTACTTTCTACACAAAAGGACTCTGATTACTATGTCATGTTTACACTATTACTGCTGTACTCAAGACATTAATATTAATTATGGTTACAGTCATTCTTCATGTTTCTAAGGAGGTTTAAACTCCATTACCATTTGTTTTATTTCACTACAACCAGTCTTTATTTTACCTTCCAATTTAACCCTCAGTCACACATACCTTCATCTTCATGTTCTACTCTTTAGCTTTTTTTTTTTTAGTTTACATCCTAGAAATTGCACTTTTTTCAAAATTCTGGTTGATGTCTTCCCATACAAGGTTTACTCAAGGTAGGAAAGTGATAATTTCTTGCAAATGTTCACTTGCTTGAGTGACTTAAGAATAACACAGAGTTCATGCAAACGGTCTTGGCAAAACCCAGATAATCTCTTCATGTAAGGAAATAATATCACTTCAGAGATGAAAATGTGTTGCATCATGCAGTCTTATTGTGTTATTTTCAGACTAACATGCATAGCTGTATACTGTTAAGCAAGATTGAGGCAATTAATTTAGATCTCGTAAGGAGATTTCTTTATCTGCTCACTTACGTGGTATGCAAAGAATCCTACATAAGACTGACAATGTCTTCCCAGATTTGGTCAATACATGACCATATAACTTTGTAGAATAACTTTATCCATTCATTCAGCTAGCAGGTTCAGTGAAAGCCTCTTAACAGGTATTGATCTTTGAACCTACTGCAGATTCCTGACAGCAGCAACTCTAACATCTCAGTGGAAGAAAAAATGTTTACTGTTGTTGAAATAGCTGAGAGTACTTTTCATCCCTGGAATTTCAACCACCTCTTAAAACATGCTTGGCAAAGATGAAACACATGCATGCATGAAAATGTGTTTTCATCAACCAACGCCCCCCCCCCCCCAAGCATGCGTAAACACACACACACACACACACATGCACAAAAATAGGTACACGCAAACCAACACGCTTACATCCATTGTATTACCATTTACTAGTTTTGGAGGCCTGCTCATCAGTAAGTAGAACTGTTTATAGCTGGCTGGATGCTGAAATCTGTTGTTCGCAAATCATTATAAAATAATTATAAAACATTCTATGTATTCCCTAGTCAGTCATGCATTTCAAATGGTTTTATTATGCTTGTGATAAATCATATATGTTAACAATATGCTTGATCAATGCTATGCCAAAAGCTGGTGACCAGTAACTAGGTACTTTAATTAATTCTAGGAAAAGAAGTTGGTATGAATGACATTGAAGAATATTAATGAAGAATATTAATGAAAAGCTGATAAAGTTTTAAAGCTATAATTGCCATCAGGAAAAAATGGCAACATTTAGAGTAATAGGCTGGATATGAATTGACTGGTAAACATTATGATATGTGAATGTGTGAAAATGACTTCCATCATCTTTAACCCAAATCATTAATAGCATCTCGTAAAGACCCTGTAATACTAAAGAGAAGTGGTGTGATTATCAAACGATGGGTTAAGTGTACTAATGATGTTGACATCTATTAATTGCCTACACACTTAAAAATGAACTTTCTGGCTGGTGAAATACTCCAAATCTGCATCTGAAAAATATGTTTGATTTTATGTAATTGCATCAAACTTTAAAAAAAAATAAAAGTTTATTGTCACTTAGATTTTTGTTTATTTTGATCATTTTTAAATTTAGATAGCACATTATGCTCATATAATCACTGAACTATTCCTCTCTACAAGGTAGAAAATGTATACTATGACATCATATAGGCAGTGAGCAGTGAAGGCCACTGAGTTCCAAGTGAATTGTGCTCACTATTTTAATAAACTATTACAAGGAATGGTACAATAAGAACTGTACAAGTTTAGGATAACCAAAGTTTTTGTTAATAATAAATAAGTTCTCTGTTCATTGAAGCAGATGTGGCTGTATTTATGCAGCTGAACATTATTCTGCCCCTTTTATAGCTACTGTATGAATACAGTACAGCTGAATACAGGCAAACCCAACTGTGGTGCTGTGCAGAGCATTTTCAAGCAGTTCTAACACTGAAACATTATATGCGCTGCAGAAATGGCCTTTCTTATAAATGAAAGACCAAAATATATACCACATATTGTTTTGCTCAGATCTTATATATTTGGTATTAATTGCTAGCCGATCTTTCTCATGGGAATGCAAGCCATGTAGAGGCATACAGGGCATAGAGATGGTGGGTTAGAGAGCAGAAGCACCATCTTCTAAGGTTTTATATTGTAAGATTCATTGATGAGCTGTCAGCTATTGGAAAGCAAGTATTGCCTTCTTTAATGACTCAATCAGTAAGTCTCTGAGGAACCCAAGAAGCAGCATTTTTTGATTGATGTGGTTCACCTCATGAGCTGGATGATGTAGCACTCCATGCAACCTTTATACAACCTACATTCCAGCTATTACTGCTGATCAAGTCATTGTCAGACTGCTGCCAGCGCTGCTTTGGGTCAAGTTGTTAAAGTAGAACAAATGTTTTGTAATAGGGCCTGAGCTCTCCTGTTTGAAAAGCATGCCCATACAGTGCAACAGGGCAGGTCACGGCAGTAAGCGGGATCTCTGGGGAGGGTGCAGCACGTATCCTAATGGCTGACTGTGTCTGTAGCAGCTATGTCAGGGCTGTCTTATTAGGCTGAAAATCAGGTGGAGATGAAGCCTTTCTTTTTGGGATCATGACTAGATGGAAAATGAATTTAGTTCTATTGCTGAGTACAGAAAGCTACAAGATAACAGTTCTACAAGACTAGCAGTCTAACTGGATTTTATGCTGTCAAGAAGAAGTTGATATGCAGCAAATGGTACACAATCAGCAATTTTGATAAAAACATGTAACAATGTTACTTCCAGACATAGTCCAGATATTTATTTCTCTTTTGATACCAAGTATAACTACAGAAACATAGAAAGTCTAAATAGATTAAGCTAGACAGCACTTGAAACTGTCATTATAACCATGCACTTCATCATTTGCCAGTTGTATACTCTTTTCCCACCACATTTTAGCCTGCTTTTCATATGAACACATAAGGAAGAAGGACATGTGAAAAGACGCATACTGTTGCTCAATCTAGTCTTCAAACTCACTAAAGCATGTTCTCACACAGCCCATTCAAGTACAATGTACAGTTGATTAGTAGAATATCCTGTGAAACTGTGAATTATTTGCTGCTGAGTGTTTCATTTAGTAGCTGGTATTCTTTCCCTGCAGTTAGTACAGACCTACTAACTGAGACTGTAAATTCTACTGTGTACATATTTATTAAAACAGTACTTTACAAGTTTGAACACTGGTTCTCTCCAGGAATAACTTTCATTACAGTAAAAAAAGATGGTGGGGCAGCAATGCTCAACATATCCTATTAGTACAACTACGGAAGTCAAATCAAAATAAAAAGCTATCATTTTGGTATACATTCAGAGTGAGTGCAACAGTGTGTCAGTCACTGAGGTTCAGAGGTTCATAGGTAGGTACTAGGCTATCGGCCCAAGGGCCTAAGTAAGCCTAGCCAACAAGGTTCCCTGGCTTACGCCACCCAAGAAAGTTATTTTCCTGTGCCCCTGTGGAGCAGAGCCAAAGAAGTGATCCCTGGGGTGTATTTCCTATTTCCCATCCACTCATCAAGATTTTTCTTGAAGAGTGCTAATGAGGAACTTTGCTTGACATAGATGGGTAGCTTGTTCCAGAGTATGAGAAGTCTCTGGGACTGGGACAGGAATCGATCCCTCCAGCATGTACTGTTTATTGTGGTGACAAGGTTTAAGTCCCAAGAGCATGTAGCTCGGAGGGATTGGGATTTGTAGGTT
>NC_056731.1:561656809-561756809 GCF_019279795.1 Protopterus annectens
GAAATTCCTCAATAAAAATCACTCATAACCAATATTTATAAAACCACTGAGTTACGGGACAGTAAGACGCTCAGCTAGAGCGTCTTCTGCATGGAGACATGCGTGAATGGGCGTACCTTCATTGAAGGTTGTGCATCAGGCCTGGCAAGCCGGTACGTAAAAGTCAACTGCCAATCATTAGCGGACCGGAATTCCGCTGTGATGACCCCGAACCAGGAAAAGTCGAAAGACACAAACAAACTGAGTTACAGGACAATATACAAACTATTCACTTTAAGTAGGTCCCCTCATCTCTGTAAAGCCTTTAATTTTAATATATAAGTAATAGGACTTTGTTCATTTATACTTGGCCAAAGATTGGCATTAAGCCGTATTTGCCAAATTAATTCCTTTTTTCTCCAACTGGAGTTGTGCGGACAAAGGTGGAACCCCTGGGATAAATTTGTGGTTTCCCATCCAATCATCAAGGTTGTGCTTGATGAGGATCTGCAAGGTGCTCTGTTTGACATGTATGGGAAGTCTATTCCAGAGACGGGGCAGCCTCTTGCCAAATGAGTTCTTTTTTTTCCAAATGGAGGGCTGTGGGCCCACCCCTAATATTAGGGTACATACAATCAATAGCCATATATCCAAAAAAATGCCCTGGAAATTCATGAATATGTTTAACTAGTGCATTATTTGAATTGTATTTCCTTATATGTTCATGCTCATACACCTTCTCTTTAAATTTACAATCAGTTTTGCTAAAGTAAAGACATTTGCAAACCAAACACATAGCCACATATATCACCTTTTTAGTCTCAAGATTGTGCTTCCTTTTTATTCTGTATTCAAACCCTTTATTTTGAAAAGATTTGCACATATTCATAAGCCTACAATAATGTCAAAACCCACATTTCTTCATTTCCCCTTGGTCAGTATCTTTTTGTTGTGTAGTTTTCTCCAAAATATCTTTAAGATTGGGCCCTCTATGAATATGGATTAGCCCCTCTATAGGATAGGGGTGTTTACATGGGGGTAAGAGCAGGTAAAGTAACACCAACAGCCATTTATATCAGACTTGCTATTTAGGATTTCTCCTAGAAAAGTTTTTTTTAATTAAAATGCAGTGGCTTTTGAAGCAAAATTGTTGCTGGCTGATATGATTTGATTAATCCAATTTCTCACCCTATCCTTTTCCCATTGGTTATAAGTTAAGTGGGTTTTTTGTAGGTAAATAATGTCTGATTTGCTTTGATATAATAGATGCATGACCATGTTATTTTTTTTTTATCATTAAGATTGTTGATATTCCAAGAGTCAATTAAAATCATTCTGTAATTATATTAGTTGAGTGTTTTTTTTTTTTTAGTATATTTTGAGTAAAGTTGAGATTTAATATGTTGTTAGTGTTGCTTTGGACTAATAACTTGGTAGTTAAAAGACTTAGTGCTAGATTACGGGTGGCATCCATTGATCCTACAACTAACTTAGTGCCTAACCACTTATCTCCCTGGGGTAGAGTAAAGATATGTTGGAGGATGATAGGGCTGTAGGTGTGAGTTGTGTATGGTGTGTTGCTATGAGGTTGCAGGGAGACAGAAATCAACCATATCTAACCGTTCCAGGTATAAACAATCATTATGCAACTCATACTTCTAGGTACTCCTTTTGTAAGAGTTTACTAAGTGCAATAAAATGCTGAGTTTACATCATTCTTAATAACAGGATGTAATGATAGAAAAATCTGATGCTACCATGAGATTTCCAAACTATTAACAGCACGACAGCATGTTGCAAGAGAAGTTACAGTTTCAGCTTGTGGGCTAATAGCGATTTATAGGTGTAATTATGTATACTTCTATGTACAGTAAGGAAAACATTGTATCTGAGCATTTATAGCTAGTTATATAAAGCAGTTATAAAATACCCAGAATATTATACCTAAATGCATTACAATGCAATAGACTTAGTACACTTAAACCACAGTTATGATTATGCAACACAAACGGGATTTGCATTCAGCAAGATGAAATTTGTTTTATACAGAATAGTAGAATTTATCAGAGACTAAATTAGACCTGACAGTTGCAATTTTATCAGTGATACTGCAGTCTTTTCTTGTTTGCCTAATATAACACATGCCTACAATGAACATTTAGATTAACTAGTAATAAGATATTAATACATAAATACACTTCTGTCTTTAGTGTATGGAAGGAATATTTTATATGTCACAAAAAGTAAAAATACAGGCTTGCTAAATAGTTCACAAAGACTATTACATTAGGCTCTTTACAACAGAGATATTTTCATCTTATTTGCTATCCTTGATTCAGGATTAATGGACTAAATATAGTTGTTTGTTAATATGAATTGTACTGTATTGTAAAGAATTTTAGTATTGTATTTGTTTGGCAAAAGATACCGTTATATTAGTAAGATACATGCATAGGCTGACTCGATTTCTTTTCTGTCGACAGATGGTTATTTATTTTGTCATCTCATTTCCAATTTGGAGTTAAAAATTAGATGTTGCAGTATTTATGAGTGGTCTTCATTCATTGGTGCAGTTCGTTATTTACCTCCCAGTAATGTTCTGCGTCACATAAGGGTTGAAGGCACAGTTGATTTGACCTCAACATCAGAGCGGAAGCAATTGAGAAGGCTTTCCTAGGTCACTGGAATTCCGGAATGGCATGGATGCCAAATAAGTATTCCAATTAATTTATTTTGTATATAATACCTTTCCTTTTGTTTTTGTTTTAAGACAGCTTTTCCTCTCAAAACAATGAATGGGCATCACTCTTTTGGTAAGGTTTACAGAGGCAGCATCCAATTAGGCTAGAGATTCTGACTCTGATGATAAGTCTGAGTAGGGTAATGATGGTTAGACTATATAGTTTTAGATGCTGTTAGCCAAGACTTGAATGTTTGTTTATGATGTAACAGTAATAGAAAGGCATATTTTTGTAGACAGTTGGATTTTGTTTAAGGCAGAAGGGAAATGATTAGAACAAACTCAATGTAGGTGAGAAGATGCCTTAAGGGCCCTAACTAGTTAAGATCAGAACGCTGCCTTATCGAGTTGTTATTTGCAGGAACAAAGCCGATCATTTTTTGGATATTTGTGTAGAGATGAAGAATCTCAGTTTCTCTGCATTAATCCATCAACTAGTTAATGGAAATATTCTTCTTGCTGGTTAAAAACTTTGCTGTTGCATGTTTATAGATTAGGTAGTTCGTTGAATGCTTTGGTGAAGGCTGTTTTTGCTTCCTCGCTAGTTGCAACTTGGAATTCTTGGTCTTTATGCTGAAATGACAGCGTTGCTGGATAACGCATTTGAAAGCGGATTTTCTTATTGATAAGGTAAGAGCAGTATGGGGCTAAGGCCTGCCTCTGGAGTTTGATAAGAAGCTGGAGATCTTGGAACTTCATCCTGGTAATCCTACTTCACCTAATCCATCTCCTGAAAAATCTCCCAAAAAGAATGCCTATTTCATTCAGTCAATAGCCAAACTTTTCAATCCTAATCTAAAATACTTCAGTAAAAATGTTCCAAATTGCTTGGAAGCTCCACCCACAGCCAACCCTGAAACTCTTTTTTCCTTAAAGTAGTCCCTACTGCTTACATCAAACCCTTCATTCCAAACTAAAACCATGCTCTGTTTCTGTTGACAGTATCCCATCTTACTTTCTTCAGATTGCTGCTCCCTCTATTGCTTTGCCAGTATCTATTTTAATCAACCGTTCCATCTCTGAATCTAAAGTACCTGCTATCTGGAAACAATTCTACACCATACCTATTCACAAAGGTAGCAATTCCACAGAACTATCAAACTTCAGACCAATAGCTATCCTCTCCCCTCTGTCTAAAATGTATACATACACAAGTAATGCAATATCTTATACAAGGCACACTCCTCACTACCACTCAGCACGGTTTCCGACCCAAACATAGTACCACTACAGCTCTACTTTCTTTTCTCAACACCATTTCTATAGGTAGAGATAATCATAAACTTATTTCATGTTTATTCCTTGACCTCTCAAAAGCCTTTGACACTGTCTCACATCCTCTGCTACTGAATAAACTCTCTGATCTCAACTTCTCTACTACAACAATAGCATGGTTCTCTAGCTATCTCACTGACCAACAGCAATCAGTAAGATGACACTCCTCACTATCATCTCCCCTTCCAGTGAAAATGGGTATTCCCCAAGGATCTGTCCTTGGACCACTACTTTTCAGTATCTTCAACTCGCTCTACTCCTCTTGTCCACAATCCTCATTAGTCCAATATGCAGAAGACTCCACAGTTATCACCATTGCTAACTCACCCTCTGAACTTCTAACAGCTACCCAGTCTTCTTTCAACTCTGTTGAAACCTGGCCCACCAATAATCAGCTCATCCTTAATCCAAAAAAAAAACCAAACTCTTGTTTTTTGGGGTCTTTCTCCCCCAAACTGTTACTTGTATCAAATCTTCTTTTCAAATAAAATCCCTAAATCACACTCTCATAGTTGCTGACACTAGTACTAAACTCCTTGGTGTAACCATTGATGATCAGCTAAAATTTGACCTTCATATAAATAACAGTATCAGGAAAACCCATCAAAAACTAGGACTTCTCTACAGAAATAAAAAATTCCTAACCCCTGAATCTAGAACTACAATCTCACATGCTTATCTTTTGCCATGCCTAACATACTGCTCCCAAATACTCAAAAATATTAACTCCAACTTACTTAGCAAACTTGAATCAACCTATCATAAAATAGCCAGATTTGCTGCACAACAAACCTACAAATCTCACCATAGTATCTCTCTCAAACATTTAAACTGTCTCTAACTACCACACCTCCTACTCCTCTCTCAGCTCCAAATTATACACTTCATTATTTATTCACCATACTATTGTCCAGCACTAGGCACCATAATCTCCCACTATGTCCCATCCGGACTACTCAGGAGCTCCACCCAAGACCTTTTACAAATCTACAAGCCCAAGTCCAAAATAGGAGCCATTACATACAGCTACCATCCCTCTATTGCTTGGAACAAACTCCCACAAGAAGTTACATCACTTTCACATCCTAAAGTATTCAAACTAGTCACTAAAGAGTACTTAAAAAGTCACTGGATTTGTACCTGTTCTCAACCTCCTTGAATATACCTTCACTACATAACAAACCTAACTTCCTCTGTCTTACCATCATTTCTCCTCTGTACCAAAATATTTACAACTTAAACTAGTCTACTTCATCTTTTTGTACCCAACACTATCTCCTTTCCTACTGCTGCAGTATTCTTCATAACATTTTATGGATAATTGTAACTTCATATATATGATAACTGTTCTACAAGTTTTATTATGAATGATTATAATGTTAACTGTGTTTGTAATGGTTATATTTTTTGTAACTCTGTTTTGGAGCTTTTGTATCCGGGCCTCTGCTGAAAAAGGGCTTTTGCTCAGTCAGACAATCCCGGTTAACAAATGTAAAATAAATAATAATAAATAAATTGTATGACCTCTCCACAATAAAAAAACTTTTTTTGCTTTGCGGCAGCTTGTATAGCAGTAACGTGTGCAGCATTCAATATTTTAACATATATTTGCCTTGGAATGGATTCATCTTTGGTGTTGAGTAACGATCGATGAGCTTGTTCACTGACAATTTTCTTGATTATGCTTTTGTTGTCAATAATGGTGTTAAAGATTTCTTTTATTATGACTGTTTGTTGGGCCTAGTCAAACTTCTCTGGCATACCTCTGACTATGCTGTTGTTTCCTTGGCTGCACGCCTCTAGATCTATTATTTTTTGTTGCAGGTCATTGATCATTTTGTTATTCATTTTAATTTTAGTCTGCAGATTGTAGATTTTTGTTGTATTTTCCATGATTTTGGCTTCACTGACATTGAGTGTTGTAATTAACTGATTGTAATTTAACCCCCCAAAATTTAGTTTTTCTGAGAAGCCTTGTATTTAATTTTACAGTGGTTGTAAGGCTGATTTAAGATTGTCAATAGTGTACAATACCTCTGCTTTGGACCTTAAGGCCAGTTTACTGGGTTCTTGTTGAGTCTTTGTGTTTTTTTTGTCTTTTCGAGATTATGTCTTTTTCCTGAGAGGCAATTGAAGAGTTTAGATTTGACAGTTTGAGCATCCATTAGTTCTTGCTGGCTAGTCATTTTTAGTAAGTTTTGTTTCTTTTGTTTTCTTCTTTTTGCAGGACTCGATCTTCCAGAGAAGGGCTGGCACCATGTGGCAGTGACCACCTCGCCAAGGAGTAAAGACAGTAAGTTGCTGAAAATTGTGGTCTGAAGCTAAAATATGCTTAATATTGCTTTTGCTTGAAGAAAGTTTGTACTGCTGTGCCTATAAAAGCTCAAGCTGACACATGATGAGGGTTTCTTTTAGTAGATGCAGTTTATAGTTATTGGAGCAGCAATGAGTACATGCCTAATAATTAGTGACCATCATGGACTCCATTTAAACTTTGTATTAACTGAGAAGGGGTTATCTGAGGAAGTTCACATTTAATGATTGAAAATGGTTATGTTATACTTTTTTGCATGTAAAAATCTTTTTATTTTTGGCTTTAATCGAGGATTTAAAGGTGGAAAAATTTGTACAAATATTAATTCAGTTTCTTTGTGTCATAGTTTTGTGAGAGTTAAAATAAATATGCAAATAACTGTTTAAGTAAAGCAGTGTATTAACAAAACAATGCTGAACTTTACCCCTGAAGTGTTTGCATCTGTACTTGTGACAAGGAGAAAAAACAGTAAGTATACTGAAACTGCTTTGATATGGGGAGGGAAGAACAACCCTCACAAAAGACACATTTATTTGAATAAAGTCTTGACTGTCTGCAAACTCAGTGATATATTCTTAAGGGTAGAAGCTGCACTTTTTAAGGGTCCACCAGTGAAGGTGATGATAAATGGATGAGTGTCAGAAGTGCGATATGTATAGAGAAGAATCAGGCAAGGCTGACCCTTATTCCCAGGCTTATTTTGATGGTGCAGGAGAAAATGGAAAAGTGAATAAGGGCTTTCTCAAAGGGTTGTGGGAAAAGGTAGGAGTACTATTATGACGTTATTTGCAGACAACTCTGCACTCTTGTTAGAATGTATATCTGATGCCATCTGAAGTTCCCGCGAGTTTTAAACAATTTGGGTAGCAAGCAGGGGTATGTTATCACCCAAATTAATCACTGATATTCAAGACTGGTATGTGGAAAATAGGGAAGAAGAAGCTGAGTTTGTCATTGTCATACTGAGGGGATTAGCATCTGGGACTGAACACTTAGATGGCTGTAAAGGAAGTGAAAGAAGAGTAGTAAATGACTGAACTGTAGAGTAAGACAGCAGGCTCAGTCATTGGTCTAGTAAAGTCACTACTTTAGTGGGTAAGAGTGCACTGTTTCATGTGCTTACATTGCCCTTAGCCTTGTACTTGCTGTGACATGCAGAGACTAGTCTACAGGACAGGACAGTTGTTGGATTCAAAGAGTGTGCAGTGGTTCAGTCTGTTAGGGCAGGGGCAGACATTGATAAGGAAACAATGAGGGCGAGTGAGGACCTGGGGTGGATCAAGAATGCTGAATGCTGAGAGAATGCCTCTCAACCTCACAGTGCAAGAAATCTGGAGAAAGCCAGAAAGAAAAGGGGACAAAGGCCCAAAAATAAGGACAGAATTTAAATGGTGCTCCTATAAACTTAGAAAGTTGTTAGAATAAAGATTTTGCATAATTATGTATTTTCTGAAGGATATAAAGTCTGAAACTCAAATGTTTGTCATTATTTAATGTTATTTATGACTTCAATCTTCAATGATTTGCCAGAAAACTAAAAGTTATAGGAGGAATACACCAAAAATATGAGGGAAAAATCTGGACATTCTGCAAAAATCTGTACAGTTGAGAGGTATGGCTGAGAGCTATACTGTGGTTGTTAATATAGCCCAAAGTTTGAGGAAATTGGGAGGTAGAGGTCGGTGGGCATATGTGGGGGATCTGGGAGGATGCACAGGAATCAATGAGCAATAACTTGTTTTGCATGTTGGATGGGGCCATGACAAGTGAGTTAATGGGAGGCTCGAAAGAACTGCGGCAGTACACTCCCTACAAAAGAGTAGGATTAGAAATATTATAATGAAAGAGGCACAAAGCTTATAGATAAATGTTACAGGACCGGGAGACTAAGGATTTGGTATACATTGATAGATATCCTTCAGCTTACTGAACTTTCCATTCATCAATGATAAATTTGTCATTGTAAACTGCATTCGTTAAGAATGTGTACTATAATAACTGCAAATACCCAGGCCTGTCTGCTAATGTAATCCCATACCCTACCGTTCTCAAAAGGCCATGTAGTACAATATACAACTTCCATATGGGTGGAGACTTTGCTTCCTACAGCCCCTAACTCCATGGTTGCTCAACTCCTAATGTAAGTGCAAAGACCGAGGAACAATGAATCACTGTGAGGGTCCTATAAAACAATGTGCCAGCAGTGAGTCAACTTTACCTTCTCACTGCTATACTTTAACTCCATAATTGTACAAGCACCGCGACTCAGAAAACAGAATCACTGCTGGTGTATTCTCTGATAATGCAACAGTAGGTACTCAGCCAACTCCTCTCATGTTTATATCCTATTTCCATGATGGTGTTAGATCAGTTATCATTTAAATGTACAAAATTCACTTTGCATAAGTATAGAAATCCAGGCATATTAAAGTAGGCTTTACAGTTTGCATACAGTTTCAGTGAATGCACTTTCAATCAGTGAAAATAACCTTCAGTCAAGAATATTGATAGGAACAGAATATGCTGTACATTTCAGTACAAAGGCATTTTGTTTGTATGCTACAAGCCTTGGTAACCAAGGCTGAAGAGGCATGTACTGACTTACAGGGTTTTGGTATTATTAGCTAATACTTAGACACAGTTAGTTAAGTTAGATTGTTTGCACTGATTTGCAAAAAGTCATTGCACATAAGTATGAGTGCAGAAATATCCAGCATTCCAGAACATAAATTATACTATTCAGGAGGAAAGGAATATGAAGAGGTATCCGTGGGCATAGAATCTACAAACCATTTCAGTTTATCAGCACTGTTACTGGAGGCAGTATTTGGATATTAATGGCATCTACCTCCACAAGCAGATGGGTTTCACTTAAAATGATCAAAGCACAATGGATCAAGCCATAAATTATTAAACCAGACATATCCAGCTTGGCCAGCTGAAAGTACATATTGGACTTGCTCACCATAGGCCAACGGTAAAGTCCATTTTAAAAATGCAACATGTTGTGGTTCAGTCGTTCAGTTTTGATCAGTTGTAATTCAATGAACTGCAGTTCAATCATTTGATATATTTTCATGTAGACAGATTTCAGAAATAAGTTGAATAATTTATTTGTTATACAAATATTTGATTTATAATCGCATCTGATTGGTTAATTGTACATACTGTAACATTAATCTCCACAGCTATCTTTGAGTGCTTTCTCTACAGTTAAGTTTATTTAATTTTCTCTCTGCAGAATATCCTACAATTAAGAAGGAAATCTGTGCTTGAGTACTGGGTTAAAAATCACGTTACACGCATGGAATAGATAGTGCACCTGCAATATATTTTTAAGAACTGGAGTCCTCTGCCAGATTGCTTACATAATTCATTTTTTTTCATGCAGATTAGAATATGGGACTGTATGAGACTAGGTGAGATTGTTTTAATGCTGGCATTCACAGCACTTTTCGTAAACTCTTGTTGCAAGTTTGCCTGTAAAACTTTGTGAAATGACTTATACTGGCTCACATCGTAAACAAGTAGAACTGGGCTCAGACATAGACAATCGCTTTATAAGTAATGGTCACGACTATTCATCTTATAGTTCATATTTTACAACACAGTTTGCAGCTGGGTTAGTGCATGTGTTGGTGTGACCTGGTGCTGACATTGCTTTTGTTAAGGACTGCTGTTTTTATCTCACAAATATGATTTCACACCTGCAATGAAAGCTGGAAATGTTTTTAAATGACTCCATTACAGCAAGAGGTTTGTGCATCAGTTCAGTTCATAGTACCTTTGCCTACAGAGGAGATAAGGTGAACAACACATGGTTTCCAATTTAATATAACCTTCTAAACCAAATGCTTTGCATTGGGTCAGACTGGAAGATTGGCACATACAGCATACTGCATTAGTTTGTTGCAGTCATCTTGTTAAAAGCCTAGTCTGAAGGCTTAATGCTGAAAGCTATGACATTTTCTAAAAGCAATGAAGGGCACACTATATTCCTGAGGAAAATATTACCTTGACTTTCACCTAGAAATCCAAGTAAATTTGAAAAAAAATTTTTTTTCATTTTCTAAAGTGCTTTTAACTGTTCCAAAACTTCCATTTCTTCTGAGAAAAAAAAATAAAATCAATTTATTCTAAGAATTCTGTAATTCAGTATGTTCTCAGTTAAAACTGTCAGAATGAAGGTGGAAATTCATTTTTACTTAGCTCGCTAGAATTTCTCCCTGCTTTCCATTTCTCCATTCAGGAGTTAATACTCCCAGTTCATTTTGTACATGTTCTCAGCAGCTGTTTGCTTTTGAATAACTCTTTCTAACTTGCATAATTTAATGTTATAACTGAAGAGAGTAGACAATGTTGTCGTAATTCTTTCCCTGCAGAACAGTTAGCTGTCAATATCTACCAGCGTGGAATCTGCATGGTTACAAAGTCAGAGGATTCCCTCATGATTTTCAATAGAAATTAACATGAGACTGGACAATAAAGAGGTGACATGAAAGCGGCTTGAATGTCAGCCGGACACTATCAGTGTCCTGAATGAAATCCATTTAATGACCCACATGCTGCAAAAGTGCCATGTTTGAACATCTTTATCTACATGAGATTATTAAGGAACCTACAACATCTACTGTTTTCTGAACAAGAGAAGATAATTTAATTGCAGCTTAATAAAGAGCATTTACAGTCATACATGACTGTAAGTGTGGCTATTAGAACTTCTCAAGTAGAATAGCAGTTATTTTACATTGAAAGTATTGCACAAATAAATAACTAATGGACACAACATTCTAAGAGCTTGATCAAAGGACCTCATACCCAAATTAAAAGGTACATTCATATTTATACACAAGACAGTGAAGGCAGAGGTGTCAGTTGTGGAATAAGTTTATTTGTCCACCTGAGTTCATGTCTTATTTCCTATGTTATACATATGTTGCTTAAATGTCTATGACTTATATGTGATATTGGACGTCTTATTGCTTCAGGAACTACTTTTCACAAAGAACCTTGTTCTCAATATACTGATCTGCTTTTGTTGTTGTGTCTTTCGGCTTTTCCCAGTTAGGGGTCACCACAGCAGAACTCCGGTCCACTAATGATTGGTAGTTGATTTTTACGTACCGAGTTACCAGCCCTGATGCACAACCTTTAACGAAGGCACACACATTCACACATGTCTGCACGCAGAAGACGCTCTAGCTGAGAATCGAACTAGACAGCGTCTTACTGTGAGGCGACAACGCTAACGCAGCACCACCACCGCGGGTCCACTGATCTGCTGTTAAAGTTAGATATTAAAACAAGTTTATGCACATATGTATATACTCCTCTCTCTCTCTCTCTCTCTCTCTATATATATATATATATATATATATATACATATCTATATATATATATATATATATATATACATATCTATATATATATATATATATATATATATATATATATACATATACATATATATATATATATATATACACACACACACACACACACACACACACACACACACACACACACACACACACACACACACACACACATACGGGACAACCATAATATGATTAATTTTAATTAATGTTGCCATCTGTTTAGTTGACACAACTTAGCTGACACAGGTACATCAGAAAATCCTCTGCTTTGGGGAGTATGCCTTTTCACTGGATGGTGCTGATCTCCGACTTATTATGGGGTGTGAGTGATGCAGAGGGCATTATCTCACCAGAGTAAACGTGCTTTTTTCTTCCTAGTTTTATTTGGATGCAGCAAGAAATTCCCTTGGTGCATGCATAGTTACACGTCAATGTTTGTGATGTGCAATTTGTTGTCAGCATTAGCAACATCCACATTTGTGTCTGTCACTCTAATTTTGTAAACTATATATATATATATATATATATATATATATATATATATATATCTATATATCTAATCTTTATATATATATCTATATCTATATATATATCTATATATATATATATATATATATATATATATATATATATATATATGGTTTCCCCTTCATATGGGAAGACACTGGAGGGTATAAATGTATCTCCAAACACCATCATATTGGGTGACTTCAACTACCCGAATATAGACTGGGAACATTACTCAAGCCCTAACTTTCTAGCCCAACGGTTCCTGGAGTTCATAAATTCAAATGCCATGGAACAGCTAGTCACTGTTCCCACGAGAGGAGAAAATATACTAGATCTCATTATCACAAACATGGGGACAAAATGCTCCACACCGGAAGTATATCCCTCATTGGTGAGATCTGATCATAAACTAATCTCACTGGAAATCCACATCCCGCCCCCACCCCAAACAAAAAAGACCACAGTGAAGAACTGCTCTAAAGCAAACTTCACACTACTCAAGACCGGTGTGGTATCCTTCAAGGCCCCTGAGCCAGTGGAAACCACAACCAAAGCTGCAGAAGCCCTTACAAATGCCTTCTATGAACATCTCCAGGACTGCATGGATCAGGCAATCCCAAATAAAACCAAGACTCTTTCCACAAAGGGCAAATGTCCAGTCTGGTGGACCCCAGCCATTAACAAACTTTACAATAAGAGGAGAAAGATATTACATGATAGAACAAAATCCATAAAAGGGAAGTCACCCCTGATCATTATTAGTAAAAAAATACGAGCACTCATAAAATCAACTAAGGCCAATTTTGAGAGAAAAATTGCCATGGATTCAAAGGACAATCATAAGGCCTTTTTCAGCTATGTTAGGAACCTGGGTGGAAATTCCCAGATATGCTCAGAATTAGTCCAAAATGATACAAAAATCACTGAACCCACAGACATTGCCAACATACTGGCAGACAGGTTCAGTGCAAACTTCACCCCCTCTCCCCCCCTAAAGGAGAGATAACTATCCCAGCAGAGTGTAGCCTCCCAGATATCTCAAATGCGCAGGTGAAAGCTGCTCTCTCTAAAGCTAAAAGCACAGCATCAATGGGACAGGATGGTGTCCCCGGCTGTGTGCTACACGAGCTAAATGAGGAATTAAACCTACACATAAGGCAGCTGTTTAATCTCAGCCTTACCACAGGATACGTGCCCAAGGAGTGGCGTACGGCAACTGTGGTCCCACTCCACAAAGGCGGTGCCTCTACAGACCCTGGTAATTACCGCCCCATAAGCTTAACAAGTCTAGTCTGCAAAGCTATGGAGAGGATCATAATGGAGCTCATAAACAAAGATATAGGGGACTTGCAGACATTGGACCCGACCCAGTTTGGCTTCATCAAGGGCAGATCATGCCTTTTGAACTTGGTCGACTTCTTTGAAACAGTCACCAAGGCCATTGATGAGGGAAAGGCAGTCCATACAGCCTACCTTGACCTTGCAAAGGCCTTCGACACAATACCCCACTCAGGTATTGTAGAAAAACTTACCAGCTTAAATGTAAACCCATATGTCACAAGATGGGTTGCAAACTGGCTTAAGGACAGAACCCACAGGGTTAGAGTTGCTGGCGCTATGTCAGACTCCAAGCCGGTCACAAGTGGTGTCCCACAGGGCTCGGTCCTTGGCCCCCTATTGTTCGGCATCTACTTCTCAGAAGTACAGGCCAACATGGGAGGACTTTGGTTGACAAAGTTTGCAGACGACTGCAAACTGGGCGCCATAGTGGAAAGTGCATCGGACACGGATATTCTTCAGAAGGGACTCACGGAAACAGATAGCTGGTGCCAGAGCCATGGCCTGAAGTTAAACACCAAAAAATGTATAGTCATACCCTTCGGGAAAAAAAAGGTAACCCCAAGCTACCATATAGGTGGCAATCCACTAAGCACAGAAGAGGTTATCAGGGACCTGGGGACCCAGGTTGACAGTGGCCTTTCTTTTGACACTCACGTTGCTAAGTGGTTAGAAAGACCTTCTACATTGCCCACCTGATCATGAAGGGATTCACATCCAGATCTAGTGAGGTCATTGTTCCCCTGTACTCTTCACTTATCAGACCAATGATCGAGTACAATGCCCCATTCGGGATGTATCTCACCCGACATCTGCAGAAATTGGAGAGACCCCAAAAGTTCCTCACCAAAAGGATAAAGGGACTCCAAAATCTGTCATATGCTGCCAGATTGAAGAAACTCCAGCTCTATTCAGTTGCATACCGTCTGCTCAGAGGTGACATGTGCCTGACATACAAGGCCATGTCCAACCCGGAATTAATGGACATGCTCCACCTCAAAAAATCCAAATCCACCAAAACCACTAGAGCAAGCGACTTAAACCTTTGCACGGATATAAATAGGATGTGCTGGAAGGATAGATTTATCACTCAGAGATTCCCTATGCTGTGGAATAAAATCCCGATCCATGTGAGGCAGAGCACCTCGCTGACTCTGTTCAAGAGAAATCTTGACCTGTGGATGGGAGATCATAGGTTTATCCCGGGAATCATCTCTGTGTCACTGCTGGACAGAGGAATGAAGATAGGGGAATGGAATGCAAACCTGAAGGTAAATGGGATGAAACAGACTCCAGATAAGACAGTTGTAATGGCAGAAAATGGGGGAAATCAGAAAAATCTGAGAATTGCAATTGAAGGGAAAATAGTGGAACAGATTAACAAGTTCAAATATTTGGGAAAAGTTGTTGAGGAGAAAAGAAATATAAATGAGGAGGTCAAAGGCTGAATCTTATAACAGAAGAAGGAAAAAGTAACTGAAAAATAAGGTGTACAAAACAGTGGTGTAACCAGTACTACCGTATTCTACAGAAACCTGGCCAGTAAAGGCAGAACAGTTGATGGGGATAAAGTGCCTGAGATAGATGGTAGGGTGCACACTGTGGGACAGAAAAAGAAATGAGAACATAAAAGCAGAAACCTAAGTAGCTCCAACTGTAGGAAAGGCCAAAGAAAACAAATTACAGTGGTTTGGCCACATGTGCTGAAAAGCAGAAGCAAATCTGGGACAGACAGGAAGAAAGCAAGAAGAAACAAGGGCATCCAGCAAAGAGGTGGATGGACTGAATGAGAGAAGACCTGTGACAGTTAGGCATGAGTATCGAAAAAGGCAGGAGAGTGGACTGAATTGAGAGAGATGTCGACAGTTGACAATACACCCCAACTCCATGTAGAAGATGGGAAAAAGGGGGCTGATGATGATGCCATTTGACTGAACAGCTAACTCCCAAAGGTATATATAAAAGACTGCATTCTGAAATGTTCCTGAACAAGTTTGTAGGTGGAACTATCAAGACTGCACACAAAGTAGGAAGAAGGAAGGGGTAAGGCACCCCTAGACAAGAGGTATGTAAAATGTTTAGCTACACAGCAAAAGAATGGTAACTAAAGCCTGGGAAGGAAAAAATAAGACTATTGGATGGGAGTCTAATCAAGCTGTTTCTTCAGTATTTTAATGCAAGCTTCCAAAGAATAAAGGAGTTTAACAGCTGCAGAGAATCGTTGATATCCCTGGGATGTCAAATGAGTATAAATTGAGAAGTGTGTTGGGGGTTGAGACTATGAGGGCAAAGCTGATCTTGCATTGTTCTGGGTCCACACAGAAGTTTACTAAAAAGACCAGGAGAAACTCTCAGAACCAAAGAGAGCACTGTAATGGATAAGCTAATGGATATGGTGCAAACTGCACTGTAACATAAGCTATCCAATTCATCAGGCACCAGTACAGATCAAACAGTAAATAAAATAGACCATGTCATCTAGAAATGCACCAGAAAGACTAAGCTAGGGAAACAACAAAGAGATGATCCAATACATGGTGACAAGCAAGGAGAATGGAGAAAAGGAAAAGGCCTGCAACGGAAAGGATAGAATAAACAGGACAAACCAGAAAGGATAGAATAAACAGGACAAACCAGAAAGGATAGAATAAACAGAACAAACTCACTCAGCAATGGGGAGAGCAGTGACTCAATCATGAAACAAAAAAGTAGCAGCAGCTAGGAAGAATGAAGGCAGCAGATGGCCATAAAAAGAAGCAACAACAAAGAAAGGGCAAGGAGCACAAGCTGGAAAAACAGCTAATCAGGATGGACAGAAAAGGTTACAGCTATGAAATGCAAATGAGATACTCCAGAAGAGAAGGCATGGGAACTATGGAAGACAACAGCAGTAAGGCTGGAACCAATGTATTCATAAATGAGATAAGTGGTCTAAAGGAAAAAAAGAGACTACAGATGAATAACACAACACTCATAAGAGACTTTGCAGCATACAAAATGGTGAGACAAAATGATGTACACTACCAAAATCAGATGGTGAGCCTTTAACCCTCACCACCTCCAAACTACTGTGTATTTTTCTTCCTTTTGAATAGATAATAATCTAGAATAGGACAATGGCAACAGTTTATGCTTGGATGATGTTGGCAAGTACTGAAATTTACTTTGAAAAGTAACTGTAAAAAAAAAAACTAAGAGACACTCCAATGTGCCCCTGGAGATAAGATGGGAGCTACTTTCATCAAAAGTAACTTTATGCTAAAACATTGTTTGCTTATACATTCTTAAGATGTCTACATTTTAAAATGATGCAATATACTGTGCATGCTATATATGTGAAAAATAATTGCCAAGCACATTAAAAGGACAAACAACAGCAATAGAGAGGAGGGAGTTTGAAACCACATTAACTACCAGTTTAGAAATGAATTAAGGATGGGGGATGAAGCTTGGGATAATAGTTGGCTGCAGCAGTAATTGTAAAACTGATGCATTAATGTGAGCATAATTAGTGCTGTTATGAAAATAAAGAGAAGGAGGGGACGGTCAGAGTGGGTGAACTTACAATTATAAGATCTGGGCTGTAGGACCACAAGAAGGGGAAATATGTTTCATTTACACAATAGAAAGGAATGCTGACAAAATGGCAGAAGTGAAGTTAACTAACCCACCCCACAAATAAAACAGGATTAAGCAAGTGATCGGCACTACAGATGTAAAAAAAATAGCTGGAGAGACCGGGAATGTTAAAACTGTGGAAACTGCTGATGAACATTGATGTGTCTATTACAGGTATAACCAGGGCTGTCCTTATGTGAAATAATGCCAAGAACTCCATGGCAACCTCCCATGCTGCTCACTTGTCCCCTTCCATATATCTTCAACAACTATGCATCCACACATTATCCAGACAGATCGCTTATTTATTGTTTATATATGTCTTTAGCATTTTTCTCTGTCCTTTCAACACATTATATCTGACCAAAACTACACTGTAATAAGTATGGAGGGGATAAATGAATTCAGATGGGGCTCCAGGGATCTAAAGACAACTAGGCCTTTAAAGGCCATGGGGTTCTTCATATTCTGTGGAGTATTTCAGAACTTTTTTACAACCTTTCGATCAAATGATTCTCAGAACAAAATTCATGATTATAGAAAGAAATTCAGTGTCATTTTTTTCTTTCCAGGAAGAAGTATTTGTGTTCAAGGCTTTCTGCTCAAAGCTGACAAGATAATATTTCCCAATAAACTGAGAATAATGCTTTTGAGGATATATGAAACATATCAGACACTTATTGTATATAGTGCTGACATTCATCTATGATGGAAATTAAAAGAAATGATGGTCAGCACATAATTCTTGGATACAATGCAATGACCCCCCATCACAACTCTCTGCATTAGCAATAGAAATGCGTGTTTTATTTTTACTAAGTTTATCAAATAAAAACAGTGTGTATTGCTCCTGTCAAGCTAGATCATGACTGTGGAACTGTAGTCTGATGGCAGAAGGGGTAAGAAACTTTTCTATACAGAAGATCACTGTACCAATCAGTTATGAACACTTTATTCATTGACTACACTTCAGATATCTGATTGTGATTTTAAAGAAAAGGCCACAGCAAGGTATTCCAACTTTCTTCATCCAAATGCTCATTAGTCTGGCAAATCCTGATTAATTACTATATAACTTAATCACATCAACGGGACAGCCACTTTTATCCACAAACAGTGCCTGTACCCAGTAATTAAAGCCACTGTGCTGTGTGTAATTCAGATATCAGATTATGATAAAATTCAGTAATGGCCACAGTACTGTATTTCATGGAAACACTCAGTATCCACAGTAGCCACAGTAATGTATTACAAGTTAAGCCACACAGATGAGCACTACAATAGTAAAGCAGGACTAATGACTTTTTAACCAAGGAAACTACTACAGGGTTAATCAATTTCATCCACAAATATTCCCTGTAATCAACAGTTATATCCACTTTGTTGACTGTGTACACCTCAGCTGTCTGATTGTGATAACCAGTGATGACTACAGTTATGCTTACAATAAAGTGTTCCAAACTGCTTTTCACAAACAAATGTTAGTTCTGAAAAGCTAGAATAACAACTCCTCTCTTGAACAAATGGCAGCATATCAGTCATTTTAGACATGTATCCGTAATATTCAGCAATTATAGTTAATTGACTATGTATACTTTAGATATCTGGTTATAACAAACAAATAATGTCCACAGTAAGTTATTTTAACTCTTGTTTCACTAAAACACACCATAGCCATGATAAAGAATTTCATCTTGGTTCACACAGATAACCATTAGTCCTGCAAAGTGAAAATAATGACTATTTAATGTCAGCAAACAACTCTCTTCAAAAGAGACAGCAATAGTTATAGCTGCTTTGTTGACTGTATATACCTCAGATATGCCACTGTGATTAAAGAAGATAATAGCCACAGTAATGTACTCTAGTTTACTGCTTTGTCCCCCATCTTCCACAGTTGCTGTTAAGAAAAAGAATAAAGTTCTGCTTTGGGCAGTCTATTGTTCACAATATTTGGTTACTTGCAAAAATGCACCTGCTACATTTCAGACCATCCTGTGTGAGCTGTGGCCTGATTGCATTATTGTCTGTCTTCTGCAGTCTCAGACCCTCACTGTGCTATCATCCACAGTATCCTGATACTTTTTTCTTTCACTGTGTAGGTCATCGCATCCACAGCACTGCTAGACATTTGCAGGTTATCTGTTCCTTGAAGCTCTCTGATTGACTCTATGGATCATAGGAAGGATAGAGCAGAAGCCCATGAACTGAGTGGTCAGGTGTACAGCACCTGCCCTAAGGACACTGCAGCCATGGTTACTTTGACAGGTGCAAAGCAGCTGCAGCATTTATTTAATTAAAATAAAATAACATTTGGAAAAGCACCCTAGCTGAATGTTCCCCTAGTTAGCTGCACTCTGTGCCTAACGCCAACATTGGCACAGCTGAGACAGTCACACAGTTGCAACTTGCAAAATGAGGAAATGTAAAGTGAATTGCAAAGGGGAAAAAAAGAAACTTAGGGCAGGAGTCAAAACAGCTTTTAAAGGAGGATGAGGATGACAGATAAACCTTGAAATTGTTTAGATGGTTCATGCAGGTAGCAGGAATCACAAGGAAAACAAGGAAGAGAGAGATTATAGAAACTGAACTAAAACTAAGAGATGTACATATAAGGGCATGGATGGAGGTACAGGTGGAGAAAGGAAGAAGAGGGATTAAAATGTTAAGTGTGGGAAAGAAAAAAAACAGAGACAGAGATGAAAGGAGAACAAATTTCTGGTGGAGCCAGGGGGAGAAAGTGGACAGAGAATTAGCTTTAAATTCAAAGTAAATGGAATTGGTTAGGAAAATAAAGAAACTTGAATGGAAAGAGGGAGGGTAGTTGAAGAAGTAGGACAGAAGAAACAAGAGCTCCTTGAAGAATTTTATGAGAGTCTGTACAGATCATAAATACGAGTACAGAGATGTATAGATATAGAGTGTATGGTGTAAGACTGCAACCAGAAGTGGAGGGGTCTATATTACCTAATCAAAATGGCTAAGCATTGAATGCCATTTCATTGACCACTAAACATCAAACTACATTTTATGCAAATCGACCGGTAAACATCGAACTACCATTTATGCAAAAGGCCAATTCAGTGATTTTTTTCCTAGAGAAAAAAAATTGCTTGGCTATTGTTGTGAATTTGCTCTCTTCCCCACTATAGTGTGATCTTGGAGTTGGTATATTTAGTTACGGGGGGGTGTGAGGGGCACAGCCCCCCACATTGTTAGGTGTAGGGAGGCAAAGCCTTCTACTTTGCAATGCTTGAAGTGGTGTGTCATTTCAGGTTGGTCAAGTGATTCTTTTTTCCTTAGGAAAAAAAAATCGCTGAATTAGCCTTTTGCATAAATGGTAGTTCGATGTTTACCAGTCAATGAAATGGCCTTCAATATTTAGCTATTTCGATTAGGTGATATGGACCCAAGGTGGAGGACAGGATAATAAGAGCAGAAAAAAGCTGGGTATGATAATAAGCCTGAAAATGAGACAAAGCAGTAGGCTTGCATAGGCTGCTTGAAGAATTTTATAAACTGACCTGAAAGGAAACAAATTGTGCACCATAATTCAGGAAAAAGTCATGTGTTTAAGCTTAGGTTAAACTAGCAAGCCAAGGTTTGATGAGGTCATGTTTGGTATTGTTTTTTAAACATACAGATATGTTATCAGGTCCACAGAGGAAGTTTTTTTGTGGTCATTGATAGCATCTTCAGAGAATGTCCCTTGGTGATAATTGGGGGTCTAATGAGTTTGAGGAAATGTGGAGTTTGGATGGATGTTTCAGGGGTGACGTTTCCACTAAATTTGTTTGCTAGTGTATTGATGTCTACTAGGTTGAGATGGGTGGTTCAATTCAAGACAATTTCTAAACATTGATGAGTATCATTCCTTAATTTCTTAATGCAGATAAAGAAGTACTTGTAGTTATCCTGGGTCCAGGAGATAGCCTACATTCAAGGGTTGCTTTACTAGACCTAATAGTATTTTTCAGTTCCCTGGTAATATCTGTTTTAGTTTTTGTTGGTATGAGGAATTTTGGATCCGTTATATAATTTAAGAATTTGTTTTCTGTTGTTGTAAAGTATATTTACTTTGATGGCCAATAGGGGTAGATTGTTGTTTTGAATTTCCACTGTACATGTCTCTGGTTGGGACTGTTAATTCTATATATTTGTCTAAATGAGCATAGAACTCCTTTTTTAAAACTGATTTCTGTTTAGCATATGAGATAGTACTGTCATGAGTGAATTTTGAGATTTAATTGTATAACTGTGTGGTATTTGTCAATTTAAAATCCTTAAACTCAGAGTTGTTGGTTTCAGAAGCTTTGAAAATTTGGAAAGTGAATCTCACAAGTTTATGTTCTGGCTTAACTAGGGAAATGAGGAAAAGAAAATACAGGAACTATAATTGTGAAGACCTGATCTGGAATATTATGGCCTCTGGAAGGTCTATTATCTACGTGTTCCAGGGAATTTTCTTTAAGTTCATTAACTTCTGGGTGTACCCTACCTTGGAGAAGGTAATTTTGGGTTAGCTGAAATTTCCCAAACTAATGGATCTCTTATTAATACAGAGTTTGTATAATAATTAAAGGAATCTAGCATGATCATCTGATTAAATGGAGCATGTCTGGCAGCAAGCTATAAGGTGGTAGTTTCTTTACACTTATGGTGCTGTTATTTCTGCTCGTGGATCACTTACAATCTATCTTGAGAACATATGATCTTTGGCATGGTAGGCCCAAAGCTCTGGTATGCAGGTATTGCTTTCTCTACATTTATACTGAGTCCTAGTAATTTCTCAAATATGGATATGTTCCAGATGTAGAAGAATTTCAAGATCAGGCAATGTGTGACTGTGACACCTGGCAATGAGAAAAAACACCTTCATGTGGTCCACATTAGGGTTGCATGAATTTGCTACATTAAAATGTGCATTAACGTGACTCTGCCTAAAAAAGGCAGTATTGGTGCAGTAAAGACTGTTTTTTTTTTGTTACTGAAAGAATACAAGACCTACATGCACTGACTCAAAGCCCTATCACTAAACTCAGCATCTTACATACCACTAACAGATGACCTGTGTCAGGCATGCAAGGCATTCTCTGACCTATAACTGATTGATTTACTTCACATTAATAAGTCAAATGGCATCAGAAGTAGTTAGTCTAGGGATCTAAACCTCTTCTGCAATATCAACAAAATACTTTGGAGGGAGAAGTATATCTCATGGAAGATACTGCTGATCTGGAACAGACTCCCCATTCACATAAAACAAAGTTCATCCTTATCCATATTCAATACCAGCTTGGATCTATGGATGGAAATTTACCCTAGGGCTACCCCTGTTCTACTAGTGAACAGATGCAGCTCCTAAATGCTTTATCCCATGCATGGTTCCCCTCAAATCATCTAT
This sequence comes from Protopterus annectens, assembly GCF_019279795.1. Taxonomy (NCBI): domain Eukaryota; kingdom Metazoa; phylum Chordata; order Ceratodontiformes; family Protopteridae; genus Protopterus; species Protopterus annectens. The sequence goes on from NC_056731.1 coordinate 561,679,366, forward strand.
GGTATGAAGCAAGTTATTCTCATTAGGGGCAATAGATAATTATTGCCTATAGGATGGGTAAGGGCAAGAGCAGTTCTATATGTAAATTGTCCAACTCATTTTCTCCATGTACACCTACAGCATTGAGTCACCAAGAGTCAGCTTGTTCCCATTTTTACATTCTTAAAGACTCTGCTAACAAAAATTTCTTAGTGATTGTTGACTCAGTTATTATGAAGAAGGTTTCCACTCTCACAGTGCTGATAAGAACAAGGGGTACCTCTGACTGCCAAGTTCTCTGAAATTACAAGGACCCTAAAGATCTTTACCCTGAGCAAATCTGGCTGCAATATGGTATTAGTCCAGGTGGTCGTGAATGACCAGGAAAGCAAAGCCCTGAGGGACCTCCAGAGAGACATGTCAGAAATTACCAAGCATATGATGAATGCAGGAAGACTGTGCTCCTACATGGAATCGTTCTTTCACCAAGAATGATACTAAAGTACAAAGAAAAGATAATTAGATTCAACAATTATTTGAAAAGTTGCTATTACTCTAGAGGGACCTGGTATATGTTAGCATGGAATGAAATGACTGAGACTCTAGCTTACTTCACAAGTGCCTTTTGTTCAAAGGGTTTGTCATACTGGCTTATAGGTTCATAGGTAATTACTAGGCTAGCTGCCCTTGTGGGCTATTTTAAGCCTGGCCAAATTCCATTTTTATGCTCTAATTAATTTACCCATACATCAATCTCTAACCAACTGGGATAAGTTAATTTGAGCACAAAATTATGAGACACAATCAAATGAGAAAGCAGCATGGAGATAAGAGATAGAGATGGGGGAAACAGAGGAGAACAGATATAATAAAGAAAATGTTTGCTAGATACCATCTTATATGAAGAGAAAAACTGAAAATACTACAAATGTATTTTAATGCCAAACATCCAAACTGATGCACCTATTGAAATGTATTACATGTCAAGCATAAAGTATCATTAAAGAGATATAAAAATTATTATATAGAAAATGGCAAATCTGTTTTATAATTCATTTAGACCATACGTTTCAACCTCTTAGAGCAAGAAATCTGGGCAAAGCCATAAATAACAAAGGGATAGCAAAGGCCCTAAAATAAGGACAATTTTAAATAATGCACTTACAGACGTATAAAGTTGATAGAATAACAGTTATTACATTAGCATGAAGTATGAAGTTTGAAACTCAAATGTCTGTCATTATTTTCTGACTTTATGATTTGCCAGAAAACCACAATTTTATGAAAAACAGACCAAAAAATATTAGGCTAAAATCTGGACATTCTGTGAAAATCTGTATAGTAGAGAGGTATGATTTAGACATTTTTAGTGAGTAAGACATCTTCAAACTTTATAGATTGTATTTAAAAGCCGCTGTTACTGGTTTGTGCTTTCTGCTCTTATGCTATTGTCATTGGCGTTTAATAATATGCATCCAGTGAAAATGTGTTTTGCCATAGCAGTTAAGTGCTGGCTTGTTCACTTTTGACATAAAAATACATTTTTGGAGACTGCACAACCTAGCATAAAACAATAAGGCATTCATCATTTGCATTGTAGTTTCAGGAAAAATACATAAAAGGAGTACATAAGCTTTTTCCTGAAGATCAGGATAGAGATTTTGATTCCTCTGATCCACATTTGCCTTTTTTATGATTCTGAACAGCTCACCTAACAAAACAGTACTCTAGGGTTGTTCTTGAAGATGGGTATATGGGTCCAGTGGATGTGCATGATTAACAAATTAATAAAATAAAATAAAATAAGTGCTGGTCAACAAATTCTGATTCTAAGTCTGTCTGTCTGTCTTTACTATATGTATATATGTTTCCATATATCTATAGTAATAGCTACAACATAGTTATATCTGTATGCATTCATGTTTGTTTAGGTACAGAAAATGAGATATACATATACATAAACACACACACACACACACACACACACACACACACACACACACACACACGCACACACACACACACACACATACACACACACACACACACCAAGTCCCTTCATGTTATTAAATTAGCCACGGAAACCACTTCTTTTTTCAAACTCCTGACCTATTACAAACCAATTAGTAATTGCATGCGCACACGCACACACACACACACACACACACACACACACACACACACACACACACACACACACACACACACACACACACACACACACACACACACACACACACACACACACACACACACACACACACACACACACACACACACACACACACACACACACATTTCACTTGGGAAAAATATACCAATAAATGTAAATGCAGTCATAAATATCTGCATTTTAAATAGTCTCATGAAATTATTGCAATTATGATCAAAACACTTAGTGCATAAGAAATGTTTGCTTAGATAAAGGAAATTAAAATCTCAAAAGCATTGTGATTTCTGGGGAAGTCTGCTCTGTATGCTCACATTCCCGTGAATGAAATCAGGCAACTATTTACAAAAATTGTAATCAGTAACTTAACAAGAACTTCATGTTCCACAACTGAGCAGAAATCAAAGCACTTTATTGAGTCTTTATGAAAATAATAACCTAGAAGTTTCTCTGCAGATGCAGTCAGGTTCCTTTCTGTAATGTAGCCTTGACAGACATTCACCTAAAAGGTCATCCTTTTCTAGTTTATTTCGTAATAGTATGTGTAAAGGTGCTTTGTCGATTTCAGATTCTGTTGTTTGTTTGCTCAACAAATCTTCAACTTAGATAAGATGCTTCAGGGACACAAAGCACGTATCATTGCTTCAGTTAGATACCTCATTGACCTGTGACTATAGATTACTTTGGTAGGATTTGAAGATTCTATTAATTTCTCTGTAATTCCTCATTATCTGCTATCCAGTTGACTTTAGTTGTAAATCTATTTTATTGAGTTTAAGAGATAAAGGTTTACCTGCTCTCTGCAAGAGAGATTCAGAGTGAATTTTCCTTTTGAAAAAAGAATTTAGCTTTCTTAAGAAATATCTCCTTGTATGTGAACTTTAATGCTTCTAAATCCCTCTATTTGTTTCATTGATCAGGGCAAAAATGAATGGTTTTATGGTGTGCTCACATAGGTAAACAATGCAGATACATTTGTAATATGAAATCTCAGTCCTTCTATTTCAAAATCTTCTCAAAATTCACATTTGTTTGTGCTGCCTTGGCTAAAGTAGGTATTATGTGGAAGTGTGAAGCAAAACTAGGTAAATAAATGCATAATGTTGATTGGTTTATGATACAATAATTGGGGTAATATATATATATATAAAATACACACACACACACACACACACACACACACACACACACACACACACACACACACACACACACACACACATACACTTACAGAGTGGCTTAACCAGAGAAGCGCAGTACTGACTGCAGAAGTGTGTGTGTCAGAGAGTTTGAAGCAGAGAGGCAAGACATATCCATAGTTAGCAGTTAGCAGACATAGCTGCCTCTAGACTTATGTCAGGGATGGTGCTCCTCAAGGACCAAATTTCATATCTGTTAGGTCTAGAAAAGATTTTCTGGCATCTTCATGAGGCTTTATGGTAAGCAATAAGGCATAAATGGGAAGAGGGACAGCGACTGCCTAAAGACAGAGAAGTTACTACAGTCTGCAAGTGTTCTAAAGTGAAGGAGTTCCCACTGTGACTGTGTACTGCAAGCACTCTGAAAGCTAATGGGAACTGTTATATTGCAAATGTAAAGAGAGATAGAAGAATATCACATCAAATAACCTTATGGACTAACTTCTGAATAAGGTACTGTCTGACTGAACAGTTGTTTTGTCCTTGGAATTAAGCACAAGTTTTGCTTTATTCCCTTGTGACTGTTATTTTCTGAACTGAATGTTATGTCGGTTGAACAAAGCACCTTTTCATTTATTATGAAACAAAAGAAACAGAGTGGGATGATGCAAACTGTAGCGTAAGCCTCTAAAACTGAATTAAAGAGCTAGCTCTACTTGAATTACACACACACACACACACACACACACACACATATATATATATATATATATATATATATATATATATATATATATATTTATATAAACAAAAAGGGAAAATTAGACATACAGGAACAACTGCTCTAGATACTGGCATACGAGTTATTAAAATGGGCTGTTGTCACAACTTTTTATGTAAGATCCATGTCAAAAATCACTTTGGATTCTTACTGAAAATAAGAAAAAAGGATTCAAGCAAGAATTGCTTGTTTAAACCACAATTCATTTAGTTGTTATAACAACAGATGAGCACTTTTAACCTTGTCAGAGCTTTGTCAAATCCAAGTCATACATAGTAGTAACAAGTAACATATACTTTTCTATTTTCCATATAAATATCGACGTGAATTACAATGAAGGATTTACTGCAACAGAACTTAAGCAGATCACAGTCAATGACAGTAATTAAAAGAGGGGTACATTCCAGGCTTGCATCTTGATTGTGATTGGTGCCGTTAACTCCAGTGTGTGCGAGTGCATGAGTCAGTGAGCAGTCGTAAGCACTGAGTGAAAGAGTTTTAGTGTGTTGACAAAGGTAAGTGTTTGGGCAAGGAGTTTGTATGAAACTGGTCTGTCATTTAGGATTAGGGTAAGGGTTAAGTAAGAGGATAGATTTATTGTGGGTATCTGTGTGAGTGTTTTACGGTTAAGAGTAAGAGATAGGTGAGGGGTAGATTTAGTGTGTGTGTGTGTGTGTGTGTGTGTGTGTGTGTGTGTGTGTGTGTGTGTGTGTGTGTGTGCATGCGCACCTGTGCATGCATAATGAGTGTCAAACCTGTCTTGTCTAGCAGTTGTGTTATCAGAACAGCTTTTTAGGAGTTAGGGTTAGCATGTATTACTAAGGTGGACCTATCCACTTCAGTAATGGGTGCTAACCCTAACCCTAACCTTTGTCCTTTCCTCTAACCCTAACATGCCACTTAACTTACTAAAAAACCTTTTCATAACACTTTCACTATTCACACAAATTTGAGCTGAATGTGTATTAGGGATATGAGTAGTACTTCAGATAAAGAAATGTCTTTCCTTTTTTGATGTTCTGTGTTGTTGCTCTGTTGTGTTGTTTGTATGATGAATGGTGGATGTGCTGTGATGTTTTTTCTGTTGAAATGATCATGAAACATATCTTGTACTCTTGTATTAAAACACACACACACACACACACACACACACACACACACACACACACACACACACACATGTATATGTGTGTGTGTGTGTGTGTGTGTGTGTGTGTGTGTGTATGTATAGATATATAGACATGTACACACATACACACACACATATATATATATATATATATATATTTTTTTTTTTTTTTTTAAAAGACATATACAAACATATATTTTTATTTATATGTATATTTTCATCTATGTCTATATACTGATCCATCTTTATAAATATATATAAATCATAAGTAAATGAGTAAATAAATTAATAAATACTTACGGTCAGTTATGAGTTACCTGGATTTCACCAAGATCTTTGACACAGTACCACAACAGAGAGTGGTTAGTGAACTGAAATGACCAAAGTAAGGACAGAAATTATTCACAGCATGATAGACATGGTGGGTCAATCAAATCATAGGACGTGTCTAGCAGAGTGCTGTAAGGGCCAGTGATGTGACCTGCAGTTTCTTCTACACAATGAGTAACAGATGGAAGCTATATGCAGATGAAATATACAATGCAGAGATAATGTCTGCTGTCCTGAATGGTGAGGAAGAGCCTGAAAAAGACCTGAAAGTTCTTGAGAGGTAGGCAGTGTGGTAATGTAGCAGTCTGCATTTTGAGCGGAACAAAGTACAGTTACAGGATGCTAAAGTTGGATACAAGTTGCTAAAAAAAGACTCACACATTTCTGAATCCATCATTAAATAAAAAGTATAACAGAAGTAGCCATTGAAGTGGTGGGTTGTATAATGCTGGATCACACTGAGAATAGTCTCTGACTCTTCTGGACAACATCTGAAATACTGTGTGTAGTTCTAGAGTTATTACAAGGAAATGGATGGTCATCAACTGACAGTATCCAGAAGGTCATATAAGAGGACTGATAGACATTTGATGGTAATGGAGACAGAGATATGACATGTCTGCACAACATGTTATAAGAGAAAAAAATAGTGGTACTGAAATGCAGGGACAGAGATGGGAGGAGGGAGGAGAGGACATCAGATATTTTGATTCTCGGCTGGAGTTCCTTCTGTGTGGAGTCTGCATGTCCTCCCTGCGTGCGAGTGCTCCAGTTTCCTTCGACGTTTCAAAGACATGCATCTGGAGCATTTCTCCCTGGGCCTCTGCTGAAAATTGGCTTAATTCCAAGTGGGACTTTCCCAGTAAACAAATGTTAATTAAATAAATAAATAAATAAATAAATAAATAGAGTTAAATATTAGATGCAGTATCACAGGCAGACCAGATAGAAATATTTTCTTCATTTGCTATTCCTTTATGTAAAGTAACATAAAGAAAGATGGTCTACAAAGTTAACGGGCAATATAATATATGAAAAGAAATATTAAAGGATTGAGTAAAGTTTTCACTGTGAGACAGATAAGCCCCCCCCCCATCTATGTAGAGCAGAGTTCATAGATTCACAGGTTCATAGGTAAGTACTAGGCTAGCTGCCTATGCGGGGCATTTTAACATAGCCAGTTTCTGTTTTTGTGCTCAAAATAACCTATCCGATTTAGTTATAGATTGGCATTACTTCTAATGTGAATAACTAGGATCATATCATTGACAATTTGAGGGGACTCATGCATGGGGTGCATTATTTAGGAACTGCATCTATCCCTTAGTAGTACGGGAGCAGTCCTGGGGAAAAGTTTTCATTTCCCATCCATAGATGTTACTCGTACTTGAAAAGGGACAGGGATGAACTTTGTTTTATGTTGATGGGAGTCTTTTCCATAACAGCTGTATCCTCTGCAAAATACACTTGTCCCTTCAAACCATTCTGTTGATGTTGCAGAACAGGTTTGGATCACTAGACCATGTATTTCTGATGCCATTTGACTTGATGATGTGCAGTAAATCCATCAATAATGGGTCAGAGGATGACTTGTATGCCAGACACAGGTCACCTCTTAGCAGTCTGTAGGATACCAAGTGTAGTGACAGGGCATTGTGTCAGTCCATGTAAGACATGATATTTAGGCTTTGTATCCTCTCAGTAAGGTACTTCGGAGAGTGTTTCAGGTGTTGCATATAACTGGACAGATGCATACCAAAGGGGGCATTACGACTGGTGTAATGATGGCTGAGTAAAGGGAGAGAATGTAATTCCTAGATCTAGACACAATTCCTTTGTTTATAAGTTGTGCAATATAGAAGGACTTTCTTACAACAATAGACACATGTAGGTCAAAATTTACATTACTGTCCTCAAAAGTTGTCAATGTTCATAGGTTGGTTTTAGGCTATCGGCCCTAGGGCCTATACAAGCCTAGCCATAACAATTCCCTGGCTATACCTTCCCAGAATATTTAGTTCCTTGGTCCCCTGTCTAGCAGGGCAACTGACGTGATCCCCGGGGTGAATTTTCTATCTCCCATCCAGTCGTCATGATTCCTTTTGAAGAGGGCCAAAGAAGCGCTCAGTTTGACATGTATGAGCAGTCCATTCCAGAGTATGGGGAGTCTCTGGGTCAGGAACCTATCCCTCCAGCATGTTTTGTTCATTGTGATGACCAGGTTTAGATCCTTAGAGCATGTGGCTCTGAGGTATTGGGATTTTTTTAAGTGTAGCATGTCCAACAGCACTGGGATTGACATGGCCTTGTACGTTAAGCAGAGATCGTGTCTGAGTAGGCGATATGCGACAGAGTATAGCTGTAGTTTTTTTAGATGGTCAGCATAGGGCATCTGCTTTAGGCCTGTGATTTTTTTAGTGAGGTATTTCTGTGGCCTTTCCAGTTGTTTCAGATGTCTTGTGAGGTACATACCAAACAGGGCATTGTAATCTATAATGGGACTAATGGGGGATGAGTACAGTAGGACAATGACCTCCTTTTTTCTGGATGAAAAGCCCTTAGTGATGAGGTGTGCCACATAGAAGGATTTCCTGACTGTTGTGGCTATGTGGTTATTGAAGGTAAGACCACTGTCCACCTGTGTCCCTAAGTCCCTTATCACACTTTCGGTGTTTAGTGTACTGCCACTTATGTGGTAAGTCATGGGTACATGTTTTTTCCCAAAGGGGATAACTATACACTTCTTGGCATTGAGCTTGAGCCCATGGCTCTGGCACCAAGCATCTGTTTCTTTAAGGCCATTTTATAGAATATCCACATCATTTGCGGGTTCAATAATGGCTCCCAGTTTGCAGTCATCTATGAACTTTGTTAGCCAGCGTCCCTTAGTGCTGGCCTGTACTTCAGAGAAGTAGATGCCAAACAAGAGCGGTCCCAGGACTGAACCCTGAGGTACTCCACTTGTCACTTGTCTGGAGGTGGATTTTGAGTCGGCTACTTTTACAGTGTGGTAATGTGAGGTAACTTGGTAGTTCCCTGGATTAGATGACTTCCCAAAGAATACAATAATGCATTTTTTAGCATTTAGTTTCATGATTTTGACACCAGTTACTTATTTAACACAAATCAACCTGCAGGATGGCTAAGTTGTTTGGGGATTCAATGACTGCTGCTAGCTAACAGTCATTTGCAAGCTTAGTCAGACAGAGCTTTTTGGTATTGGTTTTTACTTCAGAAAAGTAGATTCCAAACAAGAAAGGTCCTTGCACAGAAACATGGGGGACTCCATTGATGACTGGTCTCTTTGTGGAGGTAAATTCACCTATTTTGATTATCTTCATCCTATCTGTGATCAAATCAGCAATATAGCAGGTTACACAGGGGTTTATTCCCAGTTTATTTAGCTTTTCTAGTAGGCTTGAGTGAAGAATTGTGTCAAAAGCTGTGGCTGGGTTGAGGTATGTGATGTGTGCCATTTTGCCTTCATTCATTGCTTCATTGACCCTTTCAAAAAAATCCACCAGACTGAGTAAGTATGTCTTACCCTTGATAAATCCAAACAGCGACAGGTCTAGTATTTGGAGGTCCCCTATGTCCTTATTGATTAAATTCATGTAAAGTCTTTCCATGGCTTTGCATATGAAGCTGGTCAGCCATATGGGTCTGTAATTGAGTGGGTCTGTGGAAGGTCCACCCTTATGCAGGGGAATGACTATAGCTGTTCTCCATTTGTTTGATACAAAACCTGTATGAAGGGTAAGATTGCACAATGTTGTAAGGTGTGTGGCTATATTGTGCTTCATTAAATTTAAGACGCATCTTATCTTGATCACTGGATGGAAAACCACAAATTTACCCCCGGTCTTGCCACCATGTTTCTGATGGACAGAGGACAAAAGTAAGTGCATTAATCCCCAGCTAACACTCCCCAACTCTACCTCTTAACTAACATCTATAAAATCATCCAAAGAACTTGGGATGGGGGACTGAGTTAAGCTGCAGGGCTAGGCTTAAAAAGACTATGGTGGTTGCTAAGTTAGTATAAACTCATGGCTCTATGACCCTCATACCTCTCAACTGTACAGATGTTTGCAGAATGTCCAGATTTTTGCCTTATATATTTGGTCCATTTTTAATAAAATTGTGTTTTTCTGGCAAAATTGCTGGCAAATCATTAAAGACTGAAGATAGAAAATAATGACAGGCATTTGAGTTTCAGACTTCATACCCTTCAGAAAAAATCCATGCTAAAGCAAAACCTGCCATTCTATCACCTTTCTAAGTTTGTAAGTACAATATTAAAAATTGTCCCTAGTTTTGGGCCCTTGTCCCACTTTTATTAATGGCTTTGTCCAGATTTTTTGCTGTAAGAAGTTAAGAGGGTTGATGACCTACGTATTCTAATACTTGCATATAGTAAAGAATATTTTATTACATTTTAGTACAGACAGAAAAATTGCAGTTTGCTAAAGACATTTCACTGAAACAATGCAAACTGCAAAAAAGAGATGCACATTTGTGCACAGAAGCAGCACTTATGATGTCAATGTTAATTGAACAGCAAATGTAGGAATAACACGTAGCCAGATGATACTGGATAAAACTCAAATCACCATGATTTTAGTACAGAGTGGATAAGGGAAGGATGGAGCAGAGATGAGCCACGTTTCCTTTTCTTCTGCCTGAATTTAAAATCTTTTGCATCTGTGATTTTCATTGTCTGAGTCATAAGACTGCCATTGCTAACAGTATTACATAAATCATTACTTCCTGGGATGCACAGATTTCATTATATTCTGAATTTGAAGGACTGCACATTAACTAAATATGATTAATGAGCTACTCAAATTGTGTTGCAGTAAACTAACTTACATGTGGAATTAGAGGTTCAATCCACCTGACTGAGTTTGAGTCATGCTGTTTTCCACATTTCCCTTTCATCACCTCTGCGATTTATCCACACCTGTTGTAATGTATTACAAACTAAGTTACTAAGATGAGTCTGTAATGTGTCATAACTGAGTTCATTTGATGACTGTGCTTCTGTTTCCTCTAGAAATAATGCTTTTTTGCAGCTTGCATTTTTATACCAGTGCAACTTAAGCAGACCTGACATGATTCTTGGGGCAGTGCTAATTGAAAGTTGACAGGGGCTTCATCTGATGTAAGTGTATTACTTTGATTTTTTTTACCTAATTTTAAGCATGGCCTTCACCCAAGATTGCAGAACATGTGGTGATATTTTTGCTTTGGTTGTATTCGAATTATCATTTCTGAAACATGTGCCACCAACCAAACAATGCAGACACTTATTGTAGTAAACTCCTCATCTTCCTCCTCTTGCTCATTGCCCGTGCAAGCATACTGATCGAGCCTCAGCATCGCTTCCTCTTTATCCCTTTGGAGAAGTGGAGTTGTTTTATGGGACATTCGTCCTTTTCCTCTCCCGTTAACACTACCACAATCTCAACTTATACCTGAGCTTTAGTTATTAAAAGTAGAAATGAATAGCCGGCCACTCTACCAATAAAATGAATTACTACATTTATGACAAATATGATAAGTAAGGAATGGAAGTGTTTAAATGTGATAGAATGAACTTAAGTCACAAAGACTTCACTAACATCCCTGGGAAAGAAGACTTGGAAGTATGGAAATTGCTGGATTGTTTAAATTAGATACATGTGACAGCATTCTTGCCTGGAGCAGTCTTACAGGCTGGACAAGTTGAGATACTGGAGTGCATACTTATAATGAGTATAAAGAACAAGAGTAAAACATTTTAACATTAAGCAAATACTTTATTTTATGGCAGAGGTAGGAATATTTTTAAGCAAATGCAGGCTTTAACTAGAGATAATTTAGCCAGTGACAATGAAAAATGAATTTCATCATTTACTAAGACTATGAATGTAATAGTTTGTAGTGAGGAGCCATTAGTAAGTGTAATGTTTCTGAAGAAGGGGGCCTTGTCTGCCATTAGTGCTGCCCTCAAGCTAAATCACTGAGCATGTAGTCAACAAAGGTCAGGGACAAGAACATACTACTTTGATGCATCCATTAAAGGGAAAAGATAATATTAATAAGCGAGTATAAAACTCAAACTGAGATAGCACCAAGGATAGTTTCTGATTTAGAAAATTAAACTGCACATTAAACTAATTTAGTTGCCACGAAAAGATAAATAAGTCTTTACGACAGAAACTGTCTTTATTCTTAATGATGTATGTTGGCTGACATTAATGATACAAATTCATCAAGTATGTTTTAAAATAGACCACAGAGATGTGATAGAACAGAATGAACCCAGAACACCCATCTTCGATACATTTTAGAATTGACTACTCAGACTAATAAACAACATTTTAAAGAGTGGCAAACTAATAATGTGTGCTTTAGCACACACAGTTAAACTCCCTCATACACATCTGCAGACAAACTTGCTTTTGTCTCATATGTATTTGTGTGCGTGTATGGGGGGACAAACAAGCCAATATTATTTCTTCAATTTGGCAACTTGTGTGTGTGCGTGCATGCATACATGTGTGTGCGTGCGTGCGTGCGTGCATGGGTGTGTGTGTGTGTGTGTGTGTGTGTGTGTGTGTGTGTGTGTGTGTGTGTGTCTGTGTGCATCTTCAGTTATAAGGTTGATACGTTTGGTTCTTACTGTAAATAGTCACTTCAAAAGTTAAAGATAAAATGCTGGTCTAGTTCGCTTCCAAAATTAAAGGAGTAAACCTAATATCAGCCTTGAATATTAAACCAAATATTATCCACTAACTACAACTTAGAAAATAATTTTCCAAAGTCTGTAAATCTAAACTGCTGTTCAGTAAATGATTCAACAAAATAAAAAATCTGTAATATAGTCCAACAACTGTAAACAGATTTAAGCCAGCAATCTCAATTAAAATAAACATGAACACTCTGTACCCATGAACTACCACATAGGTGGTAGTCTACTTAACACCGAAAGTGTGATAAGAGACCTCGGGACACAGGTGGACAGTAGTCTCTCCTTTGATAATCACATCGCCACAGTAGTCAGGAAATCCTCCTACATGGCACACCTCATCACAAAAAGTTTCTCATCCAGGAAAAAAGAGGTAATTGTTCCCCTCTACTCATCACTCATTAGACCCATTATAGAGTACAATGTCTCTTTTGGTATGTACCTCACAAGACATCTACAACAACTGGAAAGCCCACAGAAATACCTCACAAAGAGGATTACCAGCCTCAAACAGATGCCCTACACAGACATCTAAAAAAACTCCAGCTTTACTCTGTCGCATATCGCCTAGTCAGAGGCGATCTCTGCCTAACATACAAAGCTATGTCAAACCCAGAGCTGTTGGACATGCTCCACATAAAGAAATCCCAATCCATCCAAGCTACACGCTCTAGGGACCCAAACCTTGTCATTGCAATAAACAGAACCTGCTGGAGGGATAGATTCCTATCTCAGAGACTACCCATACTCTGGAACAAACTACCTATCTATATCAAACAAAGCTCTTCATTAGCACTCTTCAAGAAAAATCTTGATTATTGGATGGGAGATAGGAAATTCACCCCAGGGATCATTTCTGTAGCTCTGTTTGACACGGGCACAGGAAAATAATTTTCTTGGGTGGCAAAAGCCAGGGTACCGTTTGGCTAGGCTTGTATAAGCCCTAGGACCAATAGCCTAGTACCTACCTATGAACCTATGAACCTGTGATTTTAGCATGCAATTGATTTAACAGTTAGAGTAAAAACTAAAATAAGAGCTCTACAATAGTATACCAGTGTGGATCTCTGGGTTCACTTTGAGCTTCTCTGAGGTCTCTGGGTCCTCCCAAGTCCCAAAGACATTGAGAAAATGAGAACATTGAAATAATATTCATGAACTTGCTCAGAGGTATATACAGTGTTTTGGGCTGGCTTATATAAACCTGGTACCATTCCTTAGTCTGATGCCCCTCAACTTTAAATTGAACTGAGGAGTAAAAAAATAAAGGTCTGTGGCCAGTTCCCTGATCTGGTCCAGTTCTTTTACACACACACACACACACACACACACACACACACACACACACACACACACACACACACACACTTGAGATTTGCTACAATGTATACATGAAGTGCTGAAGAAAGCACATCAGTCTTCACTGCAAAAGCAGCAGAAATGCTGGTGGGGAAATGGATACTTGTACAGCACTAATTACTGAGTGACATCTGTGGATCATGCCCCCTAGCACCTTGCATCTGGGGTGGCAGCCGACTTCATCCCATCCAAGCTATGCTTCTGCAGTGTTGGATAAAGTGTTTGTTCACATCCTATGTTGGGCTAGCATGCCATGAAAGGCTGAGGGCACTCCTTATGCCCAGTTCTTAATAAGATAGGCTTTGTCTCCTACTTCACCTGAAAAAGAATAAAGTGGATGCAAGAAAATTACTGAAAAATGAAAGATCAGTGTGCATTAAAATATATATTCAAATGTAGTACATTGACTATACCCATCCATCCATCTCCCTGGGCATTTATCCATCCGTTTTATTTATCAGCTTTCTGTCTTATTAAGCAATGGAAGTAAGTCTGGAAAAAATCCTTGAATGGGTGCCAGTCTATCATTGCACAAAGACACACACACACACACACACACACACACACACACACACACACACACACACACACACACACACACACACACACATACACACTCCACATACAAACACACACAAGAACAAAGACATATACATTTGTGCACACACACATATACACACATAGAAACATATGCACAGCTGCTTCAAATCTAATTCCTTTTACAGTTAACTAGTCTGTTAAATGGAAGCACTTTACTATCTCAAAATACTGAAATCTCAAATTTCAGAATCTCCAGACAAAACTGCCAAAAGTGCAGTTGAGCAAAACTGTACTTGATCAAATTTGAAGTGTCGAATTTGCAGTTGTGGTGGTGCAGTATGTGGGATTTGCTGTGTGTGTGAGGTGCTCTGTGCTGTGGGATATGGTTTGACTGCCATTGTGTGGATATATGTGGAGATTCAGGTAAGTGCTGTTTTCTTAAGGGTTTTGGGTAGGGATTTGAGTGTCTGTGATGTGTTTGGAAGTTTTAGGTGTAGGTTAGGGTAGGTAGGTAAGACTGTGAGTGTAAGTGTTTAGAGTGGTGGTGTTTGTACATATGTGGTGTGTGTTTGTGCAAGGGGAATATAGAGTATGTAGTGGTGGGTTTAGTGTCTGTCTTTTTAGTGCGACCTTGGAGTTAGTTTATATAAGTAGCAGGGGTGTGGGGGGGGCACAGCCCCCCACATGGGGACTGTAGGGTGGCTTTCCCCCTGCTTATATGTATGGTAGGTGTGTGCATTTGTGTTGTGTTTGTGTGCGTTTTGTTGGTTTGTTGTAGTGTAGGGAGGAAGATGTATGTATGTTTTTTTGTGTGGTGGAGGGTGTATTTAAAAGTTGCAATTTTGAATTTTGCACTTTTGGGGTTTCGATATTGTGAATGTTCGGCTTTATAGTCTCGAGATACTGAAATTTGAGATTTCAGTATTTCGAGATTATAAAGTGAATCCCTGTTAGACACCATTATAGGAATAGCAAAGAAACAATTGTATGTAGATGAAAACAAATACAGTATCAGCAAATCTTAATTGCAAATGCACTTACAAATTGCTAAAGTAATTACTTCAATATTCAACAGACCTGGATTATAAAAACACAAAAAAAAAAAATCAATGTAAAACACACACATTTTATTTATGATAAACTTATAGACCAAGTTATCTGAAGTTCTCTGTTCTCTCTCACTTCCTACTATCTCAAAACTCTTTGGTTGAAATGGTTTTGCCTTGCTGTGCTGTTCATACAAGTACTACTGTGTTTACTTTTTTCCCCTGACTTGAGTTGTTGCAGAAAAGTGTAAGACATAGACTAGATTATTCACCCATTAAACAAATGAAAAATGAAGAAAAAAGGCACAGGATAAACCTTCCTTTTTACACCTTAAAGTTGTTGTCAGAACATCAGACGTGACATGAGCAGGGTAAAAGTGAAGCTGAAAGTTCACATGCATTTTTGGTGACTGCTTGAGCACAAATGTCCAGTCAGGACTAAGGTGTCCACTAATTGTACTTATCCTTATTATATCACTTAAGTTCTGCATACACTCTAATTTGATATAGTCAGTGAAATGTCAATAACTTTGTTTTTGAAACTGTTGTGCAAAAACTGGTCTGCTGGCAGGCTTATGCTAATTTTTAGAGTTTTGAAGTATGCCTTACCTCTTGACCCATAATCTGACTAATACATGGTTAACAATAATATAATCAAAGTTTTGACAGTTGGTCTGAATGTTTACTCTGAATGCTATTATCTTGTTAGGTACTGTTGTGCTACCTGAGACATTTAGGATTTTACTCTGTTTTCACAGTTGAAAAATTAATAATTATCTCAGTGCTGCATTACTTATCTATGAATTTGTATTTGTGTTTTCTAGGCTAACTATCTAGAATTGCCTGCCTGTACCTTTAGAACCAAATCATGGATGAAAAAGGTTAATTCTGGATCACTTGCTGTAGACAGATAAAACAGCAGCTTTGGCCATACATCGAAACATAAGTAAATATTGCTTTATCATAAAGAAATTACTTGGTCTGAATATTAACTCAGATCTCCATTGAAATAGGCTGCATGCCTGCTGTGACCAACCTTGTCAACAAAAAGTAAACAAGCAAAAAAAAAAATATATATATATATATATATATATATATATATATATATATAGATATATATATATATATATATATATAGATATATATATATATATATATATATATATATATATATATATATATATATTTTTTTTTTTTCCCCTCGTGTTTAGTTATATATCATCTTGAAAACCACAGTTATTCTGGAAATGTAACAAGTATCATTGTCAGTGATATCAGCCTTAAAGTCCACAATGCCATTAAAAATGTAATGAGAGGACAGGAGATAAGGAGCGCAAATCCACACCGTTGTCACCCAAATACATATGTAAAGGGTGATTGGCCTTTAGAGCTTAAAGCAGATGTGCACTTCATTGTTTTATGACTGACACCTGTCACAAGCAAATAAGCTGCATACTGTCAGCTCTGGAACAAGCTTACAGTCCTAACTCTCTGGGATTTCACCCACCTCAGTCTTAGCCCAGTACCTTAAGTGCAAAATTACCAACAGCAACTTAACCAGACTGTTTAGAATATTTACGAAGAGGGGCTACTGATACCACTTCAACAACAGTACCTGTTGTATGTATTCACAGCATGCTGACACCAAACTGACTGCTAAGCTAATACCAGGACCTCAGTTACTGATCACATTTTTAATGAGACAACCAATATAACATTATAACAGCTGATGTCTATAGTGCATTTTGTACAATTACAGTTAACACCCATAGCTTCTTATGGTATCTAGACATTTTTGGGGTTGCTTCCTTAACTAAGTGACTTATATATTATAATAGACAGCAATGTGTAAGGGACATAACAAATCACATAATGTTAATCTAGGATGTCCTATCATGGAAATAATAATCACTGTTTTTTGCTTGCTATTCATATGTTCATATTTACATCCATGTGTTCATAACTGAGAAAATTACATGCTACAAAGTGGCATAATATGAAATCTCACAGTAAAAGACTGAAACTACATCAGCAATGTCCACTTATAGTGTGCTGTTCTTAAAGACAGTGCCAGTTTTATGCTGGTATTTATGAATATATGGGATATTCCCATATGCTCTTTAATATATTCAAAACCAAATGACTTGCAAACAAGTGCACAGAATCAAGTACAACCTCAGATAATGTTAAGGAAACCTGTCACTGAGATTTGCACTGTAAGCTGCGCAGCTTGAAAGATATTCAGTGTTATGTGTACTGGTAAGTACACAAACAAACAACATTTTATACTTCTGTAAATATCTTCAACAATAAGTACTCAAGCATTTAATTATGTTGTGATAGTTCAAAAAAAACATAACCAAGGTTATGTATGCATTGTAATATAGTATTTATTCAAAAACTGTTATGCACAATTACTCTTGCAAAGAAGACTTTTTACTGATGACATTGCTGTTTGAATTTATTTAATAACTCTTACTGTTCACAATATATTTGCATTTGCTTGGCTTAAGCATTTTAACTTGATTTTTCAGAAAATTATCTGAAATGTAAGGATGTGCATAGTCTGTCAGAGATATGACATTCTACATTCCTTTGTGATTTGATCTAACCATTGAGAACATCACACCTGGGGGGAATGCTGCACTCTCCCATATCTGTAAGTACCAGGTCTAAGATATTTGTACCCCTAGTGGGAGTGCAGACTAGCTGCATTTGCACTGACAAAGTCTAGAAATCTTTGGGCCTGTATGTTACTAGTCATGTACACTTTCTAGTCAAGGGAGGGGTAATTACAAAACACACATGAGTATGGTATTGGTCTGGGTGGTGAGTGATTCTAGTAACTTCAGGTATGATGTTTGGGTCTCCTGGTTCATAGTGGA
Source organism: Protopterus annectens (assembly GCF_019279795.1). Taxonomy (NCBI): domain Eukaryota; kingdom Metazoa; phylum Chordata; order Ceratodontiformes; family Protopteridae; genus Protopterus; species Protopterus annectens. Next base: position 561,697,457 of record NC_056731.1, read on the forward strand.
GGTCCTGTAGCTAGCAAGAATGTGGTAATGGATTTTTTTTCCAATGGTTAGCTGGAGATGGAGTAGCTTAAACATGTCACATGTCCTATTGATTCCTAAGATTTAGCAACTGGCAATAGTCAACTGCTCCACTGCATTTCTTACTGGATTTCAATCCTACAGTTTATGTATAAGTATTAGCCACATATCCAAGCTAAGAAATATAATTGTTCTTCAGATCTGAACAAGAAATAAATACTAAATATATAATAAAATATGCATGTCATACTAATTTACCTGGAGGCAAATCTGTCCACTTTAGCTACTACATTTTTTAATAATGCATTTTTCCAGATTTACAGCGTAGATTTTTGTTAAAATTGTACACTCATTTATAAGGTAACTGCACAAGTCTCTTCAGATCAGAAGTATGAGAGTCATTTTCATTTTCCAAATGGTCCACCTTTCTTGCAGCTGAATTTATAAGGTGCAGAGAACTTAGTTATGAAGTAAAGATTCTCTTATGAGAGTAAGATTATTAGGCAATTCTCCTACATTTCCCTTTGACAGTTTGCCATTGATTGTCTGACAGCAGAAGCAGTTTGAATAAGTTAAAATTTTTGTTAAAATGCATTACTGAAAACAACACACACTGTCAATATTTAAATACTAATATCTAGTTAGCTAATTTTTTCCATTGCAAAGAAATGTGATTGTTGCATTAATTCAGGATATGGTCTCTGCAGAAGCATGAGAGTTGTATGAATTAAAAATGGAAATAAAAGCATGGATTCCCCCAGGAGAGGTGAGTGGACCATGCCATTTCAATCTTCTACATAGCTCTCCTAGTGCCAGGGCCATTAGTCAAACCCCATTCACCTGTCAGGGCCCTATTCCTCTTGTCATGGTGATAATGTCAGTACCAATGTTGGGGAGGGACCTAAGTTCTTGAAGATGGCATAAAATTCCAAAAGTCCTACACGCACCCCTGATTTGATTCATCACAATGTAAATCTTTTAATTGACCATAACCCCCTCTCAGTTATCCTGAGATTTTTCAACTGTCTTTCTCTGCCTTCATATCAATTTTATTTTCTTAAAGTAGCTCCTTAATCTTACTATTCAGTTCTTATTTCTACTACTCTTATATACTTGCTGCTTATTTAAATGTGTATTTAGATGATAAGTTTTACAGACATCTTATTTGTTAATTTTGGAATTCAAGCATTTTTTATTTGTTTTGTACCTCTGGCTAGAGTTGTGACTAAAATGTGCCTATGGATCACCCATATACACAGAAAAGAAATATTAAATAAAAAATGAATGCATAAATGCTCAAATTAGTACTAACTGTGTATGTTTTGCATGTCTTAAAGCATTACAGCTTATTAAGGGCAAAAATAAGTCTGCAGCTCTCCAAATTGTTTTCTACATCAGATTTCTGGGTTTAACATTCTCAGAACTATACATATTCACTCACTCACTCATTTTTCAATAACTGCTTTAGGTACTTACGTATTATCGCAACCAGATTTTCACAGTTGTAAAATTTGCATACTGGAATGAAAACGAGTGCAACAAACAAAGTACGGTGTTATTTTACATCATTACTAATAAAGAATAACCCTGGCAGCCACGGTGGTGCAGTGGTTAGCATTGCCGCCTCACAGCAAGAGGTTCTCCGGTTCGATCCTCGGCTGGGGTGCCTTCTGTGCGGAGTCTGCATGTCCTCCCTGTGGTCGTGTGGGTTTCCTCCGGGTGCTCCGGTTTCCTCCCACATCCCAAAGACATGCTGCAGGTGGATTAGACACTCTAAATTGGCCCTAGGTGTGTGTGTGAGTGTGCCTTCTGTGGAAGGTTGGGCGCCGGGCTGGCAACTCGACATCGTAAAACTCCACTGCCATTCAATGTGCGGACAAGGTGATCCGCTGTGGCGACCCCTAACCGGGAAAAGCCGAAAGAAGAAGAAGAAGACTAATAAAGAATAACCCTGGATTACATTCAGGAAGGAAAAACATTTATACAAATCTTCTTCCTGTTTGGCGTGCATTACACATGTACGCTTCAAATCTCACATATTGTTAAAAGTTGTTCTGCACCTTTTCTTTTAAGAAAAAAGAAAGATAACACGAAGTAATGCTAGTTTAACTGCATGAATTATATTCATATGCAGTGAAAAACATTTACTGAACCTTTCTGGCCATATTTCCACACATGTTTAATTTAAACAGAACTAGTGACACTTTTACAAACACTTGTTGCCGATAATAAGAACGTGATTCCAATTTTTTCGAGTCCTGCCTGCCGTGTCTCACTTTGCTGGTATCCATCATCTGATGTGGGTGAGTTCGAAGGGGTAAAGCTTTCTGGGCAAGTAAGGAAATGAATTAAGTGCTTGTGTACTCTGAGATTGTAAGTGCTATTTGTTTTTGTGACTTATATTAATATACTAGGAATTTCAAGCGTGTCCAGTCTTGGTATAGTTTATTTCAGATTAGGGACAAATGCCTGATGAATGAAATTAAACTTGACTACTGGCCATGAACATTCAGATGGCATACTACAGGTTAATTTACCTTGCCTGCACTTGTAATAAGGAAGGCAGGATCTGTCATGCACTGCAGCCGTGTGGAGTTCACCGGCAAAGTGAGACATGGCAAGCAGGACTTGAAAAAATTGGCAGTTATTCCTCTCCCAGCCTCATCCCATGTGTGCCACACTATTACTTACTTGTTTACACTCCAGTTTCCAACTTACTAAACCTGTTTTGTCATTAACATTATGAATTTCGCAACGGCAAAAATCTGGTTGCGATAATACGTAAGTACCTTGCTTTATTCTTCTCAGGGTTGTGATGAAATCTGTTCCTATCCTAGCATCCAACAGACATAAGGCAGAAAACTAATGAGGGAATGCTTGTACATCAAAGGATGTGTGTGCATGTGTGTTTGCAACTGCCCCACACACACACACACACACAGTTAGGGCCATGATTCATACAGGAGACTCCTCACTTAAGAACTGGACTGCAGAACCAAGAAGAATGGGAAGAAATGCTAACCACCATGCCACTGTGCTGCCCATTGTCCATCTAAGACAAATGTTTACTTTGATGAAAAAGGAACAGTTAAAAATGACAGATCTGGAAAGACATGTAAATGTTTGTTTATCATATGAGTTTCTTAATCAAATAGCATATAATAAGTTGCAGCCGAAATAAACTGAGCATGTTAGTAGCTTAGTGGCATACTGCCACAGTCTGTCTATTGTTTAAGTGATGTCAGGGTAGTACTTATTTGGGTAGCATGCTGGAAGATTGCCACCACTCAGAATTAATAGGGTCATAACCTCTGAGTAAATATTTTAAATTAGAACTCAAAATGGAACCACAAGAAAATAAAACACACACAAAAAAAAAATGAAGACACTCAAAAGTAAAGTACAAAACAGCTTTACTGGTGTCTCCTGGTACCTCAGCTAAAAAGCTTTCAAGGGATAATTTGTTACACCAAAAGCACATTATTTATATTACATCACATGATGTTAACCAATTGTACATCCCCTTTCATTTAAAGTGACTTTGAACAATTAAAAATGCCTTTTACCCCATTTCCCCAGCCTTACATTCATTATACATTCTTATAAACTAATATTTGCATTGATTATAATTTCTACCATTTATAGTCAACAATTCATAGCTATTTATGTTTAAATGTGTTGGACAAACTTTTGTGAAAACACAAATTGGCACCTAAATAACTTATCCATCTCCAACATCAATATCACATATTAATGTTTACCTCCAGGTTAAGACCTGAAGGAAATAAAGTATTGTAATTAATGATGAACCTAGTTTCCAAGGCTAACAGCTTTTTATAATGAGCTTCCCCATGTTGATGTAAAGGCATGGCCAACACACTGAAAAATAAAGATAAATCTAAACCTGCATGATTTGAGCAGAAATGATGTGCCACTGGACTATCAAATCTCCTATGTCTGATGTCCACATATGTTCTAAAATGCGTTTTTTAACTCACCTCTTAGTTTGTCCAATATACCATTTTTTAGGTGAACAATCACATCCTAAAATATAAACTACTCCACTCAATTGACAAGAAAACCTCTGGGTAGCCCTATAAATTCTGTCATTAATGCTACAGCCATGCAAGTTCCTAACTTTTCAACATACCTTGCACCTATGACAGGGATAACACCCCACCTGACCATCTATCTTATCAAATTTCAAATTGCTTCAAATTCATACATCTCTTATATGCAAAAATTATGTGCTCCGAAAATATGTCTTTAGTTGATTCATCTTGCATCACAATGGGCCAAAATTTTTTCACTAACCTTACTAAATGATGTGAAAAAGGGGAAAACCTACTAACAAAATACAATTTCCTTGTACCTTCATCTAAATATTGCTCTACATATGTCATTCTTATTCCTTCACCGACTCTCTGTCGGATTCCCAAGACTCTATTCTCTGTCCTTACCAACAAATCAAGGTAATAACCTGTACTAGATAACCTGTTTCTTACTTTCAAATATTCTTGAGATATCCTTCTCTTATCCGATGTATTACCAAAAAAGTGTTTATATTCCCCATACGTCAATGAATCCAACAAACAGGGGGGGGGGGTGCATGCTTGAGGCTAATAAAAAGTTATTAGCTGCAGTTTCTTTATGATAAGGTCTGAATTGTACTAACCCATCCTGACCCACACATAACTCTAAATCCAAAAACTGCATCACCTCTCTACTGGTTTTATATGTAAAAGAAATCCCCAAATCATTTATTTCCAGTTCAGCCATGTATGTTCCAAATTGTTCCATTTCCCCTTGACACACAAAAATCAGGTCATCTATATATCTCCTGTAGACCATAACCTTGTTGTTAAAGAACCATTTATTATACATGAATTTCTGCTCAAAAAAATTCGTAAAAATGATTGCATAAGAAGGAGCAAATGAGGCACCCATAGCGGTGCCTCCCTTCTGCAAAAACAGCTCCTCATTAAACTCAAAAAAATTGTCAGGCAGAACTCAAACAATTGCAGAATATAACTTGTTCTGGGTCCTTCCCCCAACATTTTTGCTACAGCTTCCCAACCCACCACATGACTGATATAAAGTTTTACATCTACACAAGCCCAGTAAAAATCAGCCTCCCACTGCATTCCCCCCACCAACTTACAACATTCTTGACTATTTTTTATATGTGAAGGTACCTTAAGACTTATCTTTTTAAGCTGTTCATCCAAAAAAATCCCTACCCCAGAGACTATAGGCCTCCCTGGAGGGTTCATCACATTTTTATAAACTTTGGGGATTGTGAAGAACCTAGCTTTTCTAGGATTTTTAATAAACAACTTTATGATATCTTTGGCTTCGAAAAAGCCCAACCTTTCCCCTCTTTCTAAAATTTCTAATAAGCATGCATCAAACTCTGAACTAGGATCATATTCCAATTTTACATAGGTATCCCCATCATTTAACAACTCAAAAGCCATTTTGTTATATTGATCTCTGGACAAAATGACACAGTTCCCTCCTTTATCTGCCTTAGTGAAAACCAGGTTCTCATCATTACTTAGCAACATTTGCAATGTACCCCATTCCTCTTCAGTTAAATTATACATTTTTTTTTTTGCAAAAATCTTATATTCACATTCAATTTCTTTACATAAAGTCTTTTCAAACACATTGATAGCAACAGCATTCTTAGGGGGAACAAAATGACTTTCATAGGGAACAGGTGGAACTGCTAACTTTCCATATCCAGTAACAAACGCTCCCCCCGCATCATCATTTATTCTGTAATTGTTCATCAGTTCTACCATATCCTGGACATACAATTTCTCAGATTCATCTTGTAAACACATCTCTACATTATTAACATCTATAAACATATTTTCATACACAGACAAGTTTAATAATGAATCTTCAGAATCACTACTATCTATTTCCCCTACAGAACTCTCCCTTTGAAACTCATTTGCATTATTAACTTGAATATTTTTCTTTGAAAAAACATTGCTAAATTCAGTTTTCTACAAAAGCATCCAACTTCAAGCAATACATCTGCTAGGCTTGGAAAATATTTCAGACTTATTTAACAAGCATTTAACATTGTCAGTGATCTCAAACCTGGATAAATTAATGATGTCAAACTGTCCCAAGTTCATCATGTCGATTGGGCCCAACTCGTAAAACTGGCTCAAAGTCCATGTTAACAATTATCTTCTCCTTCTCCTGCTGTTTGGCGCAGTGCCTCCATTGTTCCTTTGCCACTTCTGGCCTCTCCCTCGTGTTTGCGGGGGACTATTCCATTGCTGGTTCTGTGTATCTTCGTTGCTTTCCTCGTTTAAATCCTCAAACGAGATGCTTTTTCTGCTACTAGAAGCCGTTTCCCCTGATGAAATGGACAAGTCTTTGGTTACAAGAGCATTCACTCCAACCCATTGACTGACATTCCTGCCCCTTTTGGGTTTCCTCTGTCAAGAAAAAAACTAATTATTTTCATAATCCTTTGAGTCACTCTCGATTTTACGCTTCTTTCTCAAAATTACCTCCCCTTCTATCTTGGACACTTGACCCCTGATGGCTTTCATCTTGTCAGCAAAACAGTCACCAGAACCAGTCCTGAGTAACTCCTCTTGCAGACCCAAAAGTTCCACCTGCAACTTCTCTTGTGCTCTACCATTGCGTTTAACCAATATCTTTAACCACGCCATGGTGCAAGCAATTGACATTGTCTTCCACTCCTCTAACAGGTCTGATTCATCTTCCACAAATTCAAAAGCCAGAAGTTGATCAACCCTGAGACCGCGAGGAATGAATCTATTTGACAAATATTTATCTAACAGCTTAGTATCATAAAATAAAGTCAGTTCCTTTACTAACAACCTTTCCAATCTCTCAAACTCAGCAGGTTGTACATTAATACCACCAAGGGACTACAGATCATCTGCTGCAAACCTCTCTTCCCTTAATCTCCACATATCTAGAAACAAAACATGATCACCTTCCCATTTCTGACCAAAACCAGCTGCTCCTGAAGAGACTCCACTGGACATCCTGGCTGCCCAATCAAAATTACAACTCAAACTGGAACCACAAGAAAATAAAACACACATACAAAAAATGAAAACTATCAAAAGTAAAGTGCAAAACAGCTTTACAGGTGTCTCCTGGTACCTCGGCTAAAAAGCCTTCAAGGAATAATTTGTTACACCAAAGGCACAGTATTTATATTACTCATATTAATGGTTCAAAGTCCCTTTAAATGAAAGGGATGTACAATTTGTATGATTGGAAAACATCATGTGATGTAATATAAATAATGTGCTTTTGGTGTAACAAATTATCCCTTGAAAGCTTTTTAGCCGAGGTACCAGGAGACACCAGTAAAGCTGTTTTGCACTTTGTTTTTTGTGTGTGTTTTAAATATTTTAAATGTAAGGATTGTGGGTGCAACAATATGAAGTTGTGGGTACCAAATGGACTTTTCTGGCTGTACGTCTGCATACTCAATCTCATTTCCTTATCCAGACTGCCCTAGAAATCTTTTCACAGGGTATATAGCATCAGATAAGGAAAAGTGTCTTGAAAGAGGCTTGCCAGGATCTTAAGCTGTTATCAAACCTCATGTTTTCCTCTCATTACGTTTTCATAGATAATGACTAGGATAACTGCCCTTGTGGATCATTTTAAGCCTAGCCAAATTCCCTTACTTAGAATTAAACCCTGTACCTCTTGACTGTGAGGAAAATATTTTAACCATTATGCCTACCCCCAATCCTTGTGATGAAAATTATACTTGTTGTTAAGGAGAAAATGAAAACATCATTGAACATAAATACAGCATACTGCTGTGGAGAAAGGAAGGTATAAAGACCATGTGAATCATGCTGCATGCCATAAGAAGGTATAAAGGCTACTAATAGGACACAGCATACCTTGGCAAAAAATGATTGAGTTATATGGCGTAATAACATCCATTTTTATGTTTTAAAAACCTAATGGGATAAAGAAAAGTTTTCACACATTTGTTATATGTTAAAAATAATTGTAATAGGCAACCTTATTAAAAAGAACTGATTTATTTGTTTACTTGTTAATCCAGTGGAAGGATTTTTTAACGAGCTTTCTCAGCTATGACCTGGGTCAGAGACAAGTATAAAAAAAAAAAATATATATATATATATATATATATATATATATATATATATGGGTGTACTTCTTTTGACCTAACTCCCATTTGCCTGAGACCAAATGACTGAAATTTCATTTGCCTGACACTTCATTTGCCCGACACTTCATTTGACTGACAAGTATTATTAGCAAGAAAATGGAATATGCCCCCTTCCCCACTGTAGTGCGATCCTGGAGTTAGAATATATAGTTAGGGGTGTGTGGGAGGCACAGCCCCCCACAACGGGGGGTGTGGGGGGTGAAGCCCCCCACTTACTTTTCTTTTACTAAGCAATATTACATCAAAAGTTAAGAATATCATATGAAATGAAGTGGGGGGCTTCACCCCCCACCCCCACCCCCCTAACTATATATTCTAACTCCAGGGTCGCACTACAGTGGGGAAGGGGACATATTCCATTTTCTTGCTAATAATACTTGTCAGTCAAATGAAGTGTCGGGCAAATGAAATGTCAGGCAAATGAAATTTCAGTCAAATGGGGTCAGGCAAATGAGTGTCAGGCAAATGAAAGGTCAAAAGAAGTAGACCCATATATATATATCTATATATATATATATATATATATATATATATATATATATATATATATATATATATATATATATATATGTATATATATATGCCCAGGGAAAATCATTGCAAGGTGGGATATATAAATACTTTTATGCTGAACATGCGGTTATGTACATAGAACCTTAAAGATAACACAATAATATATGCTATTTGTATAGTTAAATAAATAAATAAGTACATAAATAAGTTATTTGCTGTAGATTGAAGTTTTGTCTGGACATCACAATAATTTCTTACTGCTTTAATACAGAGAAAAACAGTTAATAGTTTACAGAATACAGAGAACAGCAGGCCATAATCTTTTCTTAACTAATTTCTTACAAGGAATTAAGTCAGTGAATTGTGGAATGTATACTAGATGAGTTATGCACACACACACACACACACACACACACACACACACACACACACACACACACACATACATCTGTCGATTTGTGGAATGTATACTAGATGAGTTATGTACACACACACTCTCACACACACGCACACACACACACACACACACACACACACACACACACACACACACACACACACACACACACACATACATCTGTCGAGCTATATATTTATGAGGATACCACCTTTGATAGAATATCCATATAATCACGACACAAACTTTCAAAAAATTACATAAACCACACAAATGATTAAAGTAGATCAAATATTATTAAAGCAATCATTTCTTGCAGGAGAGCAAGAGCCCCTGCACCTCTCACAATGTGCCTCCTTTACCTCCCACATGGTAGAAAGCATCCTGCACACCCTCACTAAGAATAATATTCTAACCCCGAGATCGCATAAGAGAAATTTCCTCATCGCACTATTTGATGATTTCACACAGACCCTGACATGGGGTAAATAAATTACCCTTAGGCTTCACAACTCTTTTCAAGGAGGGTGAGGTTTGTTAGCCCAAACAGTACTGAGTCAGTTGTTCAGGTGACAACTGAAGGAAGATACATTGCTTGAGGATGATTTAGACTGGAGAGAGAGTATTGCTGACTGCTGAATTTACATGCCAGCATCCCTCCAGGACCTAATAATAAGGAGGATTTTAAAGTATATTTAAAAAGGAAGAAACTTAAACATTAAGTAGTTTTATGATTGATTTCAATTGCTTAGGGAATTGTAGTAATTGATGTAATTAGTGAGAGTATAAAATGTGTTACTTTTAAGGTTTCATTCAGTCTGAAGAAGTCTTATTTAGACGAAAGCACTTACTGGATGATATTGTTTATGTAATAAAGAATCTTTTTATGATTTTATTTTTTGGTTGTTTTTTATGTGCTCACATTGCTTGCAGAGCAACTCCATTCTGGAGTAGGGGGGAGAAGCTAAATGATGAACCTCTCTCTCCAATGTGTTTTTCTATTCGCTAATGTAAGATAAATTATCTGGTTCTAGTCTTATATATATATATATATATATATATATATATATATATATATATAAATATACGGGAATAAACTAATATCTGTATCTATGTATGTATATGTATATCCATTTATATTTCATAAAGTTATATATATATATATATATATATATATATATATATATATATATATATTTGTGTGTATATTTGTATGCATATGTATACATATATACAGGTATACACACACACACACACACACACACACACACACACACACACACACACACACACACACACACACACACACACACACACACACACACACACACACACACACACACACACACACACACACACACACACACACACACATTATATATGTATAAAATTTTTAAAAAAGTTGTTTACAGACACAGCCCCCCCCCCCCCATGATGACTTGCGGCACTGCGGCAACCAACCAAAGAGGACATTGCATCAACATGACAATATCATGTTGATGCAAAGATGAACCTAGGCCCCGAGGACTACTACTGGAATCTGCCTGGACTGGTCTGGATGGATAGCAGCAGAGCTGCTTAGTGCAACTTCTGCAGAGCATAGTAGAGGCTGAAAGACAGATGCCACTCCTGTTCAACCATGCCTGCAGCATGATAAAATTTGCTTTCTCTTCTTCACCCTCAGGCAGGTAAGTAAAAAGGCTGCTGAGCCAAGGAGCCAAACCATAATTCTTTGAGGTTCAGAATGGTACTTATCCTTTTCTTAGATAAGCATTTGTTTAACTTTTTTTCACATGGTACACATTCAGTACTTCCTGCCGCGGTGGTGCAGCGGTAGCGTTGTTACCTCACAGCAAGAGTTTCTCCCGTTCGATTCTCAGCTGGAGTGCAGGGAGTGCCTTCTGTGTGGAGTCTGCATGTCCTCCCCGCGGTTGGTGGGCATTCGAAAGACATGCGTAAATGGACGTGCCTTCATTGTAGGTTGAACATTGAGCTGGCACCTCGGCGTTCATGAAAATCTACTGCCAATCATTAGTGGACCGGAGTCCCGCTGTGGCGACCCCTAACCGGGAAAAGCCGAAAAACAACAACAACAACACATTCAGTACTTAAAGCACTGTTTCAAATATGTGAAAAAAGGTAAGCAAATGTTTCTCTGAGAAAAGGATAACATGTTCAGAAAGTCTAGCTTACCTGGGGATGAAACAAGTGGGGGAAGGTAGAAGAGCCATTTGGCCAGCTTTGGAAACGAAAAAAACTCATCTGTTTAACAAATTAATGCCAGCAGGTAAACATACAGTGTTTTAAATCACCTGTATGGGTTTAGTGGGTAACAGCATGTAACACTCAAAACCAGAATCCAGAATGTATTGCAAAACATTTGTAGGATGCATGCTAAGTGAATCATCTGCAGTGTATGTTCTGTGCTACAGTAAAATTCTGATGACAATGAATGTGAGAGCTGCTATAAATAATAAACATTAATTTTTCTGCCTTGGCTGAGGTCTGCATGAAGGATTTTGATCACATTTGGTATTTATTTTTTTTGTATATTTATTTATTTATTTATGTTTCACTTGATTAAGTCAAACAGGGCTTCTGTTCTACTGAGAGAATAATTGTCTTATCACCATGGACAACTTCAACATACCTCTCAAATTCTTAACACAAGAAATCTGGATAAAGTCTTAAATAATGGGGGGGGGGGGCAAAGTCCCCAAAATAGGCACAGATGTTAAATATCATTCCTTTAAACTTAGAATGTTGTGAGAATAACATGTTTTGTGTTAGCTTGCTATTCCTGAAGGATATTTATTTATTTATTGACATTTGAATACCGGGAAAGTCCGACTGGGTAGAAGTGCATTTTCAGTGGAGGCCTGGGGAGAAATGCTCCAAATAATTACAAAACTTTTCAAAAACAATAATTTTACAGTCTTCAAAATAAAACAAAAGCATCTGCAGTTTAAATAGTTATAACAGATTAGACATAATATAAAAATATTGGTTAAGAATCAGTACAAGTTATATGACAATCATTTAATATTTAGAGAACTTTTAGACAGTTTGTAGATAATGAAAGGTAAGTTTATTTATTATTTATTTATTTTTCATTTATTTATTTTACATTTGTTGACCGGGATTGTCCGACTGAGCTGATGACCCCTTTTTCAGCAGAGGCCCGGGGAGAAAAGCTCCAACATATTATAGAATTTTCATTATAAATTAGCATTAAACAGCAATGTTACAGGTTTATTACAAGGCATTAAGTAGCAATACAATGTTATACAGTGTCAGTAATCAGGAGTATAGCATAACTATTTCAAGATGTATAAAAAGAAATAGGTCATTAAGATGAGTATAATTTTTGGGGTAAGTGGTTACAAAAAACTAGTTTTATCATGATGCAGTTGCATAAAGGTAAGACAACTACAATAGAAAGTTTTTCTAAGACAATTTCCTTACTAGATTTTAGAAGACAGTAGAAAGAGTTGTCAAGGAAGATTAGAGAGAGATAGTGAGAAGAGTGAGTTAAGGGCAGAAAGTAGATTAAGGTATGAGAAGTAGGGGATGTTAAGGAGGGAGAGTGCAGTGGCAGAAACAGTGACTTTTAAAGTGCTCTTTGGTGGATGTATTACATTGTTTAGGATGTGTAAGAGTCCTGATTTCTAGTGGGAGCCTATTCCGGGCAATAGTGGGCTGATAGCTGTACATGTTGTGTCCAAATTTAGAATTGGGTTTGTAGATTTGTAGTAGGTCTTGGTTAGAGCTTCGGAGAGGTCTGGAGAGAGAATAATGGGAGATGAGAGGGGATAGTGCTGGGCAATAGGAAGGCTGGTATAGGATAGAATGGATGATCTGGAGCTGAGACAGAAGAAGCTGGTGGGGTATTTCAAGCCAGTTTAGGTGTTTTAAAGAGACAGTGATGGGATTTGTAGGTTTGTTGGGTAGCAAATCTGGCAACCTTATTGTAGGTAGAGTCGAGTTTGGTCAGGAGTGTTGAGTTAAGATTTGTGAGAATTTGAGAACTGTACATTAGACTGGGTAGAAGGTAGGTGAGAGAGAGTAATCTTGGCTTCAGAGGTAAGGAATTTCTGGTTACGGTAAAGCAGCCCTAGTTTTGAATGAGTCTTTTTGATACAGTTATTAACATGCAAGTCAAATTTAAGCTGATCGTCAATGGTTATGCCTAAGAGCTTAGTACTGGATTCTACCTGAGTGGGAGTGTTATTAAGGGACAGTATGGAGGAGGAGGGTTTAATATTGTTGAACTCTTTAGGTAGGAAGAGTAAAAGCTTTGTTTCTTTAGGGTTAAGGATGAGCTGGTTGTTGGAGAGCCATGTTTCAACTAAGTTAAAAGATGCCTGAGTAGCTGTGAAGAGCTTAGAGGGAGAGCTGGCTGTGGTGATGACTGTAGAGTCATCTGCTTACTGCACTAAAGATGACTGAGGGCAAGAGGTATAGAGCGGATTAGTAAAGATATTAAAAAGGAAAGGCCATAGGATAGACCCTTGAGGTACACCTGGGAGAGGAGGGGAGAGTGCAGAGTGCCATCTCACTGATTGAGATCTATCAAGGAGGTAGCTGGAAAACCATGCAACAATATCAGAGGAGACATTGAGGTTATGCAGTCTGTGCAGCGGAACAGAGTGTGAGACTGTGTTGAAAGCTTTTGAGAGGCCCAAGAATAGCCAAGTATTAAGTTTATGGTCGTCCATATTAGTCTAATACAAACAGAAATTGCAGTATAAAGTGAGGGAGAAATAGGCTTATCCTATATTTAGAGAGAAAGTCAGGGAAGAGAATTTGATAGCAGTAAGGAAGTCAGTGAAGAAGGGAGAGTAGGGAGGTATAAGGAAAGAAAAGGTGCTTGTTCACATTTAGGGATATAGTTTATCCTGGTTTTGAGCAAGAATAAAGCCAGATTTTAGCTAGGAAGTCTTTCAGAGCAGTTTTGAAAGATGGGTGAGAGGGTATATATCTGATGGATACAGGTAAGGAGTTTCAGGCCTTAGCAATGTTGTACAAGTTCAGACAATGCCCAGCAGACTTGACAGGTTTGTAGACAGAGAGGAGTTTTTGGTCAGTGGTTCGCACAAAGTTGTATAGAATGTGCTTTAGTTTTATGTAAGTTCAAAGTTTAATATAAGTTAAAATGTTAATATAGATAAAACCTCATGGGCTCTGGTTATAGTTTATTATTTAATATTAGTGTAGCACTTTATTTTTTTTTTTTTTATAAAAGAAACATGCATTGTAGTTTTATACAAAGCTCAAATGTTAATGTAAATAAAACTCTATTGTTCTGGTTATATTTTGTGCTGTTTAATATTTTGTCTGTTCTTCAATTTGTGTTTGTATGTTGGTATCCCACAATTCCACTGGAGTGGGTGGGGTTACACAATTATGTATGCAAAGTTTATGTTAATCAGTGAGACACTACCAGCCCAGCTATCTGGAATTTTGTAAATAATTCTATGTCATTTGTGAATATTGATATGATTTATACAGAGCCGTATGGTATGTACTGAGCTTCAAGAATGTAACCACAGCATACCCTGCTGGAACATAGAAGATTGACCTGCAAAACTTAAGAATAGTTTAGGTTATGTTACTTTATAGCTGGGCCATAAACAAAAAAATGTTATCTCTGAGTTTCAATGCAATAGCAGACACAATGTCTAGAGCTAGAATTTTTCTATTGTCTTGAAAGAAAGGTAATTACTAGGTTTAAATTATAAAGTGTTTTATTGCTTTATGACTTCCTAGCAGCTACACAGTTCTGAGCAAAGATCTGACAGATATGTATTTCTTTGGAGAAAAACAAAAGGCACGGTAATAATTTAAATAAAAAAGTTATTTTATTTTATTTTTTTATTTAATGTAATTTCATGCTGTGGTAGATAGTCTTTTAAAAAGGAAGTTACGTTTGTACTGGCGTTTGCATTTGTGACATCACTTTACAGTATTTAAATTACATTTGGCGACACTTTGTATCACTCTGATGAAGCTACTGAAGTGTCAGTAGCGAAAACGCTGTAACTTTTTTATTACTGTCTTGATTAAATTTGCGTTAAGAAAAGAATATTACTACTGCCTTGGTCTTCCTCGCTTCTGGATTACCGTGCCTTTTGTTTTTCTCCAGATATGTATTTCTTTGTTAAGTTAGCCTGGGAAATAAAGTCAGGTGACAATAGAGTGATATTACCCAAGTAAAACAAGCAGTAAAATGTGATATTAATTTAAGAACTCTCTCAGAGAGAGATTGTACATTTTCTATTTTGTATTTGACCTGGAAACATCCACTCATCATCATCATCTGCACTTGCCCCCTTGTAAGTAAGATTCCTGGCATATTATCTCTCTTAAATATAGACAGGAATATAGTAAAGATTAGCTTGATGTTTTCTGTATTTATTTGAGACTGTCCTGCAATGTTGTTTTAAAATATTTCCTGTGATTTTGAACTCTGAAGTAACTGTGCTTGTTTTTTGAGTATTGTCTAGTTCTTTTGTTATTTATTATTAAATATATTTAAACCTATATTTGTGGCTGATACTTGTGAGACATATTTAAGCTCTTAGAGTAACTGCATATGTATTTGGTGACACTGTACAGGCCACTCCTAATTAGCCTTGCAAGTCTTGGTCAAAACTACCATTTCGATAACAGTATCATTACACAGTAGAATTGGATACCCTTTGTAAGGGCATTAAAGTAGCTGATAAAGAACTGGCTGGTGGCAGTGATAACTACCTTATAATCTGGGCAAAAGGGGACATAGCTAATAAACCTGTGCCAGCCTTCCCCAGGTGTGTGTGTGTGTGCTTGTATATAAATCAAATCTTGAGGTGTGTGTGTGTGTGTGTGTGTGTGTGTGTGTGTGTGTGTGTGTGTGTGTGTGTGTGTGTGTGTGTGTGTGTGTGTGTGTGTGTGTGTGTGTGTGTGTGTGTGTGTGTGTGTGTGTGTGTGTGTGTGTGTGTGTCAGCTACTTGGGCAGCACTTCAAAGCACTGTTTGGACAGAGAGGGTGCTGGAGGTCTTAGCTTGGCCACTCAGCTGAGATCTCAACCCTATAGCTGTGCCAGTGGGGAGTCTTACTGGGGATCTGGAGAAAGAGGAAGAAACCAGCCCCAGACTGACTGTGATGTCTGGCTGCTCTTAAGGGAAATTGCACTTTACTGTGTGTGTACTTGTCATCCTCCCAGTGTGTACGTCCCTCACTGTTGCCAGTGGTGAGGATTGAGGCTCCATGATTACTGGCCCAGTGCGGTGGCATCACAATCATCATCCAGATTTTTGGCCAGTTGCACCTATATTTTATGGGCCTTTGTCCACATTTCTGATGCTTCCAGGTTGAGAGGTATGATGTGAGATCTCGTACATCAACCTGAGCTGCCACCAACTCAACCAGATGGGGCCTCAGTTTAACATCTCATCTGAAGAAACAATCAGGAGTGCAGCACCCCCTTATGCTGCACTGGAGTGTTAGCAATCAATCTATCTGATGTGGGAAGTGTACCTACAGCCTTCTGTATCATTGGCAAATATGCTTCCTGTTGCATCATTGACAGTGTGGCATTTGTATTTTTCTGATTACAGCTTAGAACAAATATAACAAGAAATCACAATGCTTTGTTGAATCACACTGTAAATTAAGTGATCTTTAAAAATGTCAACAGATACCTTATCTTTGGCTAAAAAAAAGACATCTGTTCCAATGCTGTTTTTTCCTTGGAAGATTTTCTCCACTTTAGACATGTTAGAGCTACAGTAAGACAAAATAGTTTTTAAGTAAAAGACTAAAAGAGGTTGTCAAACAAAGCACAAATGGTCAGAGCCACTATACTTATTTGACAACTTTGCATCAGCACAAAAGATACATAAAGCATCAAGAACAACTGAAGCTATTTATAATAGATTCCTAAGGTGATGAAATCCAGCCTGTGTGCATCCACTTCAGGCATTTTTAGATGATTACTTGAAAGAGACTTTTTAGTTTTTATTTTTCCAGGTGAAGACCTTTGAGAAATGTGATATGCAAACTGATTCCCACAGAGATATACATTTAAGTATCCTTAAGTAGAAATCCAAGTGAAGGGGTGCACAGCTGAATGTCTACCTCTAATTATTGTGTTAGATTGCTGAAATCTGTGCATTTATTCCTTGTCAATGTTTTTGTAGCCCTTCGCTATTTGAAAGGTTGAACAACATAGCTACCATTTATCAGTATTTCTGACAGCTTTGGATAATATATCAGAGGTAATAGCATTCCAAATTGAAATTACTAAGAAAAGAAATATGCTTTATTTCTTAGTCTTAAGGAAAGAGAATAAATATAATAGCAATCACAGTATGCAGTAATCATACAGACATCTGAATCAATCGTATTTCAGACTGCAGCAGAGAAGAAAATAAGACAATTTACAGAGACCCTTTCAGTGGTACCATTTTAAAACATTTAGCATAATGATGCATTTGGAAAAGCATGCTTTTATTCAGAATTGTATACACTGTTTAAATCTTATTTATGGCTACTGATCATGTAAAGCACTGTCATATCTTTTTCTACAAGAATTGAAGTTTGCATTTTACACACAGCACGCAATAACAAAAATTCTTTGTTTATTACCATTTTATGCAGTCTGCTTTAAAACATAATTCACAACTTGGTTTATTCTTTTAAAAATCATAGTAGCGCTATTAAAATATTCACAGTACACGGCTTACAGAATCTTAATCACCTGGCTAAGAAACAAGCTTACAAACTATCAATATATTCTTATATTCTAATTTTAATTATAACAGCACACAGCTTTTCTGCTTTCTGAACAATAAAATACCTATTGTTAAAAACTGATGCACATGAAGGTTTGTAAAGCCAGTTTTTAACACTGCTGTAATGACCTCCCATATGTGTAATAAATCCATGAATGATTAAAAATGATGTGCCTTAATTTATATATGTTATTCACTTATTTCATATGCATTGGCCAGATAATCCTAACTAAACAAGAAGCCCTTTTACAGGAACAACAAAATGAAAACAACTTCTGATAAAATAAATAAATTAGTTTAACACAATCCAAACGTATGTATACATCAGTACCTGTGGTGCATATATAACACGGGATCAGTCACAGTGGGAATTCAGTACAAAAGGAATATAGAGACACCTGAAGTAACATGCTCATCAAACCATTTTGTAATACTTATTACATTTTTCATAATTACCTCAATATGTACAATACTTACATATGAGTCTAACTTTGGTTAACATATAGTTATTTTCCATGGAGAGAAATTGGTTAGTTTGAGATTCCAAAACGTTACCTAATAGAGGTTAGGTAATGATTTATGCTATTCTATATCTGAGGACTTACTTTTGCACAAGTGCTAAGATGATGAATTCCTAATCACAGCAGGCAAAACATTGTAGTTTCTTGGGGTGGTAACCTTTGCTGATTTTGCTTTGTTTTTGGGTCTGTCAAACAGCATTTACCCTGTAATCATGTTTCTATTAAATTCATATATTAGGTAGATGCCTGTTGTGGGTCTATATTATATCCTCAAAAGCTGTAAACTGTGAATGCAATCTACAGTGAAAATGCCGTGCAGCAAATTTGCTGTTGTGGGGGGCTGCACCCCCACCCCACGCTAATTATATATACCAACTTCAAGATTGCACTACAGTGAGGAAAGAGCAAATTTTCTGATCTTCACTGTAGTGCGATCTCACTATTTACAGTTCGCTGCACAGCAATTTCGTTGTAGATAGCATTCACTGTTTACAACTTTTGAGGATATAATATAGACCCGCCTGCTGTTTGGTGTGGGAAGGCAGTGCAGGCACATACTTGTAGGGAAGAAAGTAAAGCATTGACATACATTGGTGAGTCAAATGACAGATTCTAAAGACAAGGAAGAGTAAAAAAGTCGTTAAAGGTGCAGATGGAGGCCAAAGTTGAACAGACAAATACCATGAACTGATGTGGAAAAAAATAAAATAGGCTGAGAATGAGTCCACAATTAGGGCTGAAAGCAAAACTGGCTAATAATGTGAGTTATTTGAACTCAAAGACCAATGAGGAGCTAGAATAATTTCAAAACCTGGTATTACATTTAGATTAGACAGAAGAAAGTTGTAGAGGTACCCATATATTAGGGGGATAATTAAGGAGATGTTTACAAAAGGAAGACCTCAGCTGCACAGGAATGAGTTATGACGGACAAGGAAGACATGCAAGTTGTTATTTGTGTGTGGACTGACATGATGCTCAGCTCGCACAATCATAAATTTTTCCTCAACAAGAAAATCAAGGAACTAAATTACAAAATATACTCTGACCACCTTAAAGCCCTGTTGCTCTTCTCATTGTCCTATAGGCTGCTAAGGGGAAATCTTTGCCTCACATACAAAGCTTCTACTGACCCCATCCTTTCAGACCTTCTACACAGTTGTAAGTCCAAATGCAGCAGAAACACCCACTCCAGAGACCTCAGTCTCAATCGAGACTTAAATAGAACATGGTGGAGGGACTGTTATGTCTCACAGAGAATACCACTTCTCTGGAACTGCCTTTCTCCCACGTGAAGTTAAGTAAGTCTCTTATGTTATTCAAGTGCAACCTGGATACATGGATGGAAAACTAAGTTCACATATGGTTTGGCACCCTTGTCCCTTAGGGACTGTAATACTTGCTCCGGGGTTATGGCAATTCATATTTATTTTGTGCACAGCTCAGAAGGATTAACATACTGGGGGTTATACAGGCAGTACAAAACACAGGGGCCTTGGTAGTAAACTAGTAAGGTTAGAAGTTCTGAGCAAACACATGGCAAGGCTGCAAAAGGTCCTCATAGATCAGTAACCTAGTAAGTACCTATGAACTTATGATCTATGTTAGGAATAAGGGCTGCACTGGAGAAGGTGAAGGTACAAAAGAAAAAGGAGCTAAAATGGTCATTTTAGGTGAGGGATAAGAAAATGAGAAACTGAATTAGTGGAGCACAATATGTTGCTTAAATGGTCAATATGTCACCAAAGCTGAAAAAAAAACTGTGTGGGAGAAGTAATTAAGGAGAACATTAGCAAACCTGCAGATATCATACACACAGACACACACACACACATATCTATATATATATATATATATATATATATATATATATATATATATATATTTATATATATATATATATATACACACATACACACACACACACACACACACACACACACACACACACACACACACACACACACACACACACACACATATACACAAATACACATATACACACACACACACACACACACACACACACACACACACACACACACACACACACACACACACACACACACACACACACACACAGTATCTGAATGTTCCTCAGAATGCTTCCATATAGCAGGAAGTATTGTAGTTTGGAAGGTTTTGGGAATATTTATACAAAGTACCACTGAGGCAAATGTTTTGGGGATGTACAGTTTTATAGTGAACTGTTAGACTGTCCAAGGGGGCTGGGTAGAAACAATGATTAGGGAAGCAAATATTCCAGTTTCCAGATAATGAGAACATCTGGAGAGATTAGTGAAGCAGGAACCGGATGGTATGATTTAAAACAGATGAGCTGTGGAAACGTAGGGAGCTATGATGTGAAGAAGTGGAGGGAATATGCAGAAAAAAGAAAGGTTTCTGAGTTTGCATTTGAGACAGGAGCTAAAGGCTGTTGGATGAGTGAAATGTGACAAATTTAGGAGTAAGCTGATAAAGCAGGAACAGTCAATGGAGTTCATGAAGATGATCCTTTTGGAGATACAGTTGTTCATACTTGATTTTGGTATGTTCAGCAAGTTTTCTAGAAATCATCAATTCCAATGCCTTGGATCAACTTATCCACACCCCCACCAGGGGCAGCAATATCCTAGACCTGGTCATCACCAACATGGGCAACCGGTATTCCACACCAGAGGTCAGCTCCTCGTTGGTCAGATCTGTCCACAAGCTAAACACCCTAGACATCCACATACCGCTCCCACCCCCCATTAGGAAAACAACCGTAAAAAAATTCTCCAAAGCCAACTTCACACTTCTTAAGACAAGTGGCAAACTTCACGACACCCATGCAGATGGACAATAGAGGTACGACTGCTGAATCCTATACAAATGCACTTTATAAGCACTTACACGAGTGCATGGATTGTGCTATCCCTAACAGAACCAAGATGATATCCTCCAAAAAAAGAAAGCCAATCTGGTGGTCTTCTGCCATAAACAAACTCTACAACAGAAGAAAGAAACTGTTGCAAAAACGAGTAAAATCCCACAATTGGAGGAACTCCTTGGTCAGCCTCAGTAAGAAGCTGAGATCCCTCATAAAATCCTCCAAAGCTAGTTATGAAAACAAAATCGCCACTGATTCTAAAGACAACCACAAAGCATTCTATAGCTTTGTCAAGAATCTCAATGGCAACACTCAGATCTGTTCTGAGTTACGGCACAATGACACTAAATATACAGACCCAACTGATATTGCCAACATCCTGGCAGATATGGTCAGTGCTAACTTTACCCCCCTCTCACCCCCTAAAGGGCCCATCTTTATACCAGAAGAATGCAAAGTTCCTGTAATCATGGCTGCACAGATAAAAACCTCACTCTCCAAAGCCAAGAACACAGCATCCATGGGACCTGACAACATCTCAGGCTGCCTTCTACACAAACTACAGAATGAACTGGTAACCCGCCTAAGTACCATGTTCAATCATAGCCTCACCTCAGGCTATATGCCCATTGAATGGCGCACCGTGACGGTTATCCCACTCCACAAAGGGGGGGGGGGTCACAACAGACCCTGGGAACTACCGCCCCATTAGCCTGACAAGTCTGGTCTGCAAGGCCATGGAACGTATCATCATGGAACTCATAAACAAAGACAATGGAGATCTCCAAACTCTGGACCCCACACAGTTTGGGTTGGTAAAAAACAGATCATGTCTCCTAAACCTGAAAGACTTCTTTGAAGTAGTCACCAAAGCCATAGATGAGGGTAAGGTGGTTCACACAGCCTATCTAGATCTCGCCAAGGCATTCAACACCACCCCCCCACTCTGGAATTATAGATAAACTCACTAAACTAGGTATAAATCCCTATCTCACAAGATGGGTTGCCAACTGGCTTACTGACAGAATCCACACTGTGAAAGTAGCAGACTCCAAATCAGACTTCAGACCAGTGACAAGTGGAGTACCACAGGGTTCAGTCCTGGGTCCTCTCCTGTTTGATATCTACTTCTCTGAAGTACAGGCTAACACAGAAGGTCTTTGGCTAACTAAATTTGCAGATGACTCAAACTAGGAGCCATATTCGAAACTCCTAACGATGTGGGACATCCTACAAAAGGGCCTCACTGAGACAGATGCCTGGTGTCAAAGCCTTGGTCTCAAGCTCAATGCCAAAAAGTGCATTGTCTTCCTCTTTGGTAAAAACTCTGTACCCATGAACTACCACATAGACGGTAGTCTACTTAACACCGAAAGTGTGATAAGATAACTTGAGACACAAGTGGACAGTAGTCTCTCCTTTGATAATCACATCACCACAGTGGTCAGGAAATCCTTCTACATGGCACACCTCATCCAGAAAAAAAGAGGTCATTGTTCCCCTCTACTCATCACTCATCAGACCCATTATAGAGTACAACGCCCCTTTTGGTATGTACCTCACACGACATCTACAACAACTAGAAACGTACCTCACAAAGAGGATTACTGGCCTCAAACAGATGCCTTACACAGACCAACTCAAAAAACTCCAGCTTTACTCCATCACATATCGCCTACTCAGAGGTGATCTCTGCCTAACATACAAAGCTATGTCAAACCCAGAGCTGTTGGACATGCTCCACTTAAAGAAATCTCAATCCCTCTGAGCTACACGCTCTAGGGACCTAAACCTTGTCACCACAATAAACAGAACATGCTGGAGGGATAGATTCCTGTCCCAGAGACTTCCCATACTCTGGAACAGACTACCTATCTATGTCAAACAGAACTCTTCATTAGCACTCTTCAAGAAAAATCTTGATGATTGGATGGGTAATAGGAAATTCACCCCAGGGATCACTTCTGTGGTTCTGCTTGACAGGGGCACAGGAAAATAATTTTCTTGGGTGGTGAATGCCAGGGTACCTTTTTGGCTAGGCTTGTATAGGCCCTAGGGCCAATAGCCAAGTACCTACCTATGAACCTAAGTATATTTTATTTATTGCAGATATATATATATATATATATATATATATATATATATATTTGTGGATAGATGGATATATTTATGCATACACATATATATAATGTTGATACAAGACTACATGCTTATGTACATTTTCATGGCACTTGAAGACAGCTCTAAATTAAAGCTGAATTGTTTCTGGTTGAAGTCCTGGCAATG
The DNA here is from genome assembly GCF_019279795.1 of Protopterus annectens. Classification (NCBI taxonomy): domain Eukaryota; kingdom Metazoa; phylum Chordata; order Ceratodontiformes; family Protopteridae; genus Protopterus; species Protopterus annectens. The sequence goes on from NC_056731.1 coordinate 561,721,062, forward strand.
ATGTGTACTGAGGATGTTGCTGTAATGCCCCTGCATTGGCCAGTTACTCTAGTCAGTTTGACAAGTGTTTGCAATGTGTTTGCTATTATTTCTTTGTCTTCTTGCTGGAGAGAAAAAGGAACAATGCTGCTCTGCATCAGTATCAGAAATCTAAAAAGCATAAAATGCTTTTTCTACATAAATCAAAATAAATAGCGGTGTCCTTTTATAGCAAGGTCAGTCTGGTATTACTCATGAAAACTGCATATTTTAATGCCTGGTAAAGGTCATCCTTATCTACCCCCCCCTCCATAAATTTAACACTGACAAGTACTTCAGTGGACCTTACTAGGTACATTTTGAATATGCAGAGCATTTTTTTCTTCTCCCATTTCTCAGCACAAAAGACAATTTCTTTTGTTTGGCTGGAGCTATAGCTAGTGTGGCAAAGCACTGTTCTAATTACAAGAGTCTGCTTTGCAAAGTGGCAGCACAATGATTGTGGTCATGGACATAGACTTGGTTAAGCAGGCTATGGTCAGGTCAGTGAATCTAACTAAGCCACTAATGTGTGCAAATACAAGAAGCTATTATACTGGGTTAATATACTCCCAAGGTAACAACATGGCATGCAAATCCACTACCTAAGCTGATAAGGGACTGAATCACAAGTGATGTCTCATACCAAGACAACCTACATTTTCCTAAAGTATTTGCTAAGGTGCATTTATGGCATCATCTGCTGAGAATAAAGAGGTCTTTAGGACTGGGTTTTAAAATCTACCTTATCATCATCAGACATACTGACTAGACTGCCTAGCATCCTTAATTATCACTGCAAAGAAAACTTGCAAGAGTCGAAAACTGACAGCCTTTTTAATGAGGGTAAGAGTATGCCTTCTGTGCCACCAGATATGGGGTTTCTGCCCCTCACATCCCAACATATAAGTATATTATATCTGAGGTGAGACCAACATGGAGAAATGGGAATACATGTTATGCCTTTTCTCTGAGGTAGTATGACCTCAGACATAGTATATTTAAAGATCAGAGTGCAGACAGTGGGAGCCTAATTCTCCTGTAAAAAATAAAATAGTGGAAGACGCTGCATTATTTTACATACGATGACAGCATACCGAATGACAGTAAGCAGCTCTGTATTATGCATTACTTTGAATGGAAAGGTAACAAGTTATTTTTATGCATTTTTTGAAATGAGTGCAATAAAACAAGGCAATCAATGCATGGCTTCTTTTGAGCAGCTTCAGCAGCACTTTGCAGAACATGAAGCTAAACTCAGAGTGACATTCAGCTAAAGGATACAATACTTAGGATGCAGAAAAACAGAATCAGTGGGAAAAACACAGCAAACTACATAAAATATATGAAACACATCACACATTGTGTTTGTCTGTTTATTTATCTAGATGATGCACCTTTTTTTCCAAGTGTGAAACAGCAAATATTATTGAAAAAAAAGGAAAAATAAAGAAGGAAGTCAGCAGATTCATGATTACTTAATAAATGCTGTTTGTCCAGATTACAACTCAGTGAAAAAAAATCAATAAAAGATACTTTAAGTTAACACAGACTAAAGATTTCTTGCAGGAGGGAAGGCCCCCTGCACTTTTCATTTGGTGGGAGACTCCACAACTCTAACTTATATATACCAAATCCATGGTCACACAACAGTAGAGAAAGTGTATCTCCACGTCTGTCCAAAGTGGCTTTCCGAAATAATGTCCTTGTGATCAACAAAAACACATTTCCCAGTCAGCAGAAATGTAAGAAGATTTGATAAAACTAGGGCAATGTTCTGTGGGGTGGATCAATAAAAACATCACATAAGACACAAATGTTGCAAGGTAACCTTCTTGTGACTAAAGCAAGTTTCTTTCAAGTTAGCCCTTTATTTCAGGTTATCCATCCATCCACAACCCCTTTTTCCCATTTTTGCATATTGGGTCAGGGTGTCCCTTGTCAGAGATTTGGGATGCATGGCTAGGCTTAAAAAGGCCCTTTTGGTCATTAGCCTAGTAAACACCTGTGAATCTATGAACTTCAGCAGTGACAATCATCTAGAGTCAAGGTTTGCATGACCGTGTGGTTAGCTCTACTGTGATAGTCCTTCCACACTACACACTCACATGCACACTCACACCTATGGCCAATATAGAGTGTCCAATACAACTACTGCATGTCTTTGGAATGTGTTTGGAAACCAGAGCACCCTAAGGAAACCCAAATTAACACAGGGAGGATAAGGAGACTGCACAGAAGGCACCCCAGCTGAGAATTGAACCAAGGAACCTCTTTTTGTGAGGTGACAATGCTATCTGTTGCATCACTGTGCTGCCCAATTTATTTCAGATTATGTTTCTAAATTAAAATATGTATCTCAGTGCATCACTAAATACATAAATAATAAAGCAATGTAAAGCACATCTTATCACTACATTATTAACTATAATTTTGGGATACTTCACTGTCTTAAAAACGTTTAATACAAAGTGATTCTTTTAAAGTATACTGCAAGTCTACACCTAATTGTCGATACTATTTAATTTCTGCTGCAGACAGTATATTATTATAGTTTCCACCCCATGGATTCTTACAGACAAATTGCAAAACAGTCACATTATGTTTGTAGAATGTGTAGCCTCATCAGTGTGTTTCAACAAGATATCTTTGACATTACCTTTCTTAATACCTCTTAGGTGTTGAAAGATGCCCATGTAAACACTCCGTTCACTTTCACATGTTTACAGTACGTGACAAGTACAACAAGCAGGATACCCTAAGCCTGACATTTTGCACTCTGCATTCCAGTACTGCTGTTCTGCTTTTCAAACACAGCTCCTGTTTTCTTCCTTACTATTCCATGTTCTTTTCAAAGCATAAATTTCAGGACAAGCTTATATCACAATATGTTATTTATATTTTAGTTTTTCAAACCTATAATAGAAGATCATACTTTGTATATTGTAATACATAACACCGTGTTTTACTGTTGCTTAGATAATTCCATTCTTCTTCTTTTGGCTTTTCCTGGTTAGAGGTTGCCACAGTGGATCACCTGTCCACTCATGATTGGCAGTAGAGTTTTACAGTGTCAAGTTGCCAACCTAGCACCCAATCTTCCACAGAAGGCACACACACGGACACACTGACACCTAGGGCCAATTTAGAGTGTCCAATCCACCTACAGCATGTCTGGGATGAAACCGGAGCAAACCCACGCGACCACAAGGAGGACATGCAGACTCCACACAGAAGGCACCTCAGCCAAGGATTGAATCGGAGAACCTCTTGCTGTGAGGCAACAACATTAACCACTGCACCACTGTGGCAACCCTTGCTTAGATGATTCCATTAATTTGTATAATTTATATGCTAATTCATTTTTATTTGCACTGTAGCACAACCCATGACCTTTCTGTACCCTTCTGATGAAGTACCCCCAGGACCCCATTCAAAATTAAACTTCCTAGCTGGAATATCCCTGTCAACAAATGACATGCAAAAAGATGATGAAATAAAGAAATAAAATAAAATAATATATTTTTTGGAAGTCATAGGATAACAAAACCTCTCTCTCTCTCTCTGTCATATAAAGTTATGTGCTGTTTTTGTATAACAAGTGCCACATCCCTTATATCTAAATTTGATAGTTTTAGCTTTAGAAACAACAAAAGAAAACATATTCAAGATCTATTTCGGAATCTGCATGTACTTTTAGGTCAAGCTAGAAGAAGTGCGCACAGGATTTGCCACTTTATGATTACTGAATAAAGCATCCCAGTTATATCTAGTAAGTCTCTCCAGTAAAACTTAGTAATGAATCCTGGTATACGTCTAGGATTTAAATCTTTGCTTATGGCTCTTTTGCAGTGGAATAAAAGATTTTCTCTGTTTCAATAAGGAACAAATGCTGCTTCATCCAGTGTTTCTTCCATCATATTTTTGATATACCCATTTGTCTGAAATATAAAATTTCTCAACTAACAGGGCTTTACCTGTCACAACCTCTACAAATTTATTTGATTACTTAGAGAAATTCTGCTTTAGGAATAATCATCTTTGCACAGAAAGGGTGATGGCTAGAGAAGTGCAAAACATTAGCTACAGGTTTGCAATAGATTTTGCTGTGAATGTTGTTGTTTTCATGCTTCTTATAAATGAGCACATCTAAAATGTCATTTGCTGTTTGTTGACACTGGCTTCATTTTTTAACATCATACTGCATCTGTCAAGTTTAGAAATAAATTCTTGTGCTTTGCCTATAACCCATTATCAATATAACATCTATACAAAATGATCTTTTTTATGAACATACAGAGAGCAAAGGATCTATGTTCTTTATCTGCCATAAAAGTATTAACATATGCATGGGATAGCTGTCAAAATACTGTTCATATGTATATACTAGGCTAATGACCACCAGGGCTTTTATAAGCCTAGCCACGCAACCCTTGTAACCTGTGCATCTTAATTGGTGGGTGATGTTTGTTAGGAGGGTTATATTAGTTCCCAGGCATATATTAGACAGGAGGTTGCTAAAAAGTTTTTTAGAAGGAATGTGTTAGTTAGGGAAAGTTTACTGCTGGCCTCTGTCTATAAGAGACAATGAGGCCAGCCCAGGGCTGAATTTGTGATTACCAATTCAGATGTCATGGTTACATTTGAATAGGGTTAGAGATAGACTCTGCTCACATGGATGGGAAGCCTTTTCCAGAGCATGAAGATCTTTTGAGACACATATATGTCTCACCAGCATGTTCTATCTATGTCTCAAGCAAAGTTCAGATCCCTGGATCTAGTGTTTCTGGTGCTGCTCATTTTGTAGATGTGCAAAAGCTCTATCATGGCTGGATCCAAGAATGTCTTATATGCCAAGCACAGATTGCTTCTCAAGAACCTTTGGGTGAGTGAGTATATGCAGGGATCTAATGTGATCTGTATAGGACAATGTGTTAATACCCAGGATTCTTTTGGTGAGAAACCCCTGTGCGCATTGCAGCTGCTGCATATACCTAATCAGGCACATGCCAAAGTGGGCAGTGTATTCAATGATGAGTCTGAAAAGGGTTGAGTAAAGTGTTATTATGACTTTCTTGAACCTGGATGCCATGCTCTTACTTCTAAGTTGTGCAACACAGAATGATTTTCTTACTGCCCTGGCTAAGTGTTGATCAAAAGCAATGTTAATATCTATATATGTTCCTAGATCTCTTACTACTAGGTCAACTCTTAGGGGTGTCTTATCAGTGGAATCATTTACCTGGGTGGATGTTTTTTTTTCCAAAAGGTGCCAAATGCACTTATTTGCTTTGGCACCAGCCATTTGTCTGCATTAGATCATCTTGCAGGATGTTAGTGTCATGGGGGAGTTTATGATAGCTCTCAATTTCCAGTCATCTGCAAAACTGGTGAGCCACAGGCCCTTGACATTTACCTTGATCTCCAAGAAGTAGATGCCAAACAGAAGTGGGCCCAGCATGGAGTCCTGTGGTACTCCACTGGTAACCTGCCCCTTGGAGATGGTGATCTCACTTATCTTGACTTCTTTGAGCCAGCTGGTAATCCCATGAGTTATGTAGAGATTTATGACTAGTTCAGTGAGTTTGTACAATGATTTGATGAAGTACCCCCAGGACCCCATTCAACATTAAACTTCCTAGCTGGAATATCCCTTTCAACAAATGACATGCAAAAAGATGATGAAATAAAGAAATAAAATAAAATAATATATTTTTTGGAAGTCATAGGATAACAAAACCTCTCTCTCTCTCTCATATAAAGTTATGTGCTGTTTTTGTATAACAAGTGCCACATCCCTTATATCTAAATTTGATAGTTTTAGCTTTAGAAACAACAAAAGAAAACATATTCAAGATCTATTTCGGAATCTGCATGTACTTTTAGGTCAAGCTAGAAGAAGTGCGCACAGGATTTGCCACTTTATGATTACTGAATAAAGCATCCCAGTTATATCTAGTAAGTCTCTCCAGTAAAACTTAGTAATGAATCCTGGTATACGTCTAGGATTTACATCTTTGCTTATGGCTCTTTTGCAGTGGAATAAAAGATTTTCTCTCTTTCAATAAGGAACAAATGCTGCTTCATCCAGTGTTTCTTCCATCATATTTTTGATATACCCATTTGTCTGAAATATAAAATTTCTCAACTAACAGGGCTTTACCTGTCACAACCTCTACAAATTTATTTATGATTACTTAGAGAAATTCTGCTTTAGGAATAATCATCTTTGCACAGAAAGGGTGATGGCTAGAGAAGTGCAAAACATTAGCTACAGGTTTGCAATAGATTTTGCTGTGAATTTTGTTGTTTTCATGCTTCTTATAAATGAGCACATCTAAAATGTCATTTGCTGTTTGTTGACACTGGCTTCATTTTTTAACATCATACTGCATCTGTCAAGTTTAGAAATAAATTCTTGTGCTTTGCCTATAACCCATTATCAATATAACATCTATACAAAATGATCTTTTTTATGAACATACAGAGAGCAAAGGATCTATGTTCTTTATCTGCCATAAAAGTATTAACATATGCATGGGATAGCTGTCAAAATACTGTTCATATGTATATACTAGGCTAATGACCACCAGGGCTTTTATAAGCCTAGCCACGCAACCCTTGTAACCTGTGCATCTTAATTGGTGGGTGATGTTTGTTAGGAGGGTTATATTAGTTCCCAGGCATATGTTAGACAGGAGGTTGCTAAAAAGTTTTTTAGAAGGAATGTGTTAGTTAGGGAAAGTTTACTGCTGGCCTCTGTCTATAAGAGACAATGAGGCCAGCCCAGGGCTGAATTTGTGATTACCCATTCAGATGTCATGGTTACATTTGAATAGGGTTAGAGATAGACTCTGCTCACATGGATGGGAAGCCTTTTCCAGAGCATGAAGATCTTTTGAGACACATATCTGTCTCACCAGCATATTCTATTTATGTCTCAAGCAAAGTTCAGATCCCTGGATCTAGTGTTTCTGGTGCTGCTCATTTTGTAGATGTGCAAAAGCTCTATCATGGCTGGATCCAAGAATGTCTTATATGCCAAGCACAGATTGCTTCTCAAGAACCTTTGGGTGAGTGAGTATATGCAGGGATCTAATGTGATCTGTATAGGACAATGTGTTAATACCCAGGATTCTTTTGGTGAGAAACCCCTGTGCGCATTGCAACTGCTGCATATACCTAATCAGGCACATGCCAAAGTGGGCAGTGTATTCAATGATGAGTCTGAAAAGGGTTGAGTAAAGTGTTATTATGACTTTCTTGAACCTGGATGCCATGCTCTTACTTCTAAGTTGTGCAACACAGAATGATTTTCTTACTGCCCTGGCTAAGTGTTGATCAAAAGCAATGTTAATATCTATATATGTTCCTAGATCTCTTACTACTAGGTCAACTCTTAGGGGTGTCTTATCAGTGGAATCATTTACCTGGGGGATGTTTTTTTTTCCAAAAGGTGCCAAATGCACTTATTTGCTTTGGCACCAGCCATTTGTCTGCATTAGATCATCTTGCAGGATGTTAGTGTCATGGGGGAGTTTATGATAGCTCTCAATTTCCAGTCATCTGCAAAACTGGTGAGCCACAGGCCCTTGACATTTACCTTGATCTCCAAGAAGTAGATGCCAAACAGAAGTGGGCCCAGCATGGAGTCCTGTGGTACTCCACTGGTAACCTGCCCCTTGGATATGGTGATCTCACTTATCTTGACTTCTTTGAGCCAGCTGGTAATCCCATGAGTTATGTAGAGATTTATGACTAGTTCAGTGAGTTTGTACACAATGCCTGAGTTGAGGTATTGTATTGGTCTACCAGGTTAAGTAGGCATGATCTTCCTTTGACAAAACCGAACTGAGATGGGTCTGGTGCCTGTAGCTTGTCAGTGTCATTGCTGATCATTTCCATGATAATTCATTCCATGGCTTTGCATATTAGATTAATCAGACTACTGGGTCTGTAGTTTCTGGGGTCGGTTGATGGTCCACCCTCATGAAGAGGGATAACCATTGCCATACTGCATTCACTAGCTGTATTTGAAAAGTGACTCAGCTGTTCATGATAGGTCATTTATAAGGCTATCTAGGAGGCAACCTGAGATATTGTCAGGCCCCATTAAGTCTGTGTTTTTAGCCTTAGTGAATGCCTCTATGACATGCTCCCTGCTGATTGTTAGGGGGTATTCTATTAGGGATTTCACAAGGGGTGGCAGGGGGGAATGGGGGTTAAGTTTCAGCTGAATTTGTCATCCAGCAGATTTTTAATGTCACTCTGCTGACTGAAGGTGATACCACTAACTACCACTTCTACATACTGTTCTTCCACGGGGGAAGCAAGGATGTAAAGTTGAAACTGTTAAAACTGCACAAGCAGATAAATACATTTTATTAAGATTAAAACACCACTAAAACAATACTAAGATAGTAAACTGCAATTACAATTCAATAAGCAGTTATCCTGGATTTATTAACTATACTTTTTTTAGTTTTTATATGGTCATGGTAGCCTTGCTGTTCTTTGGTTTTTATTTGTTATGTAGTTTGTCCAGCATAGGCTTTTATGTGTTTTGGAGCCTTTTTTGTTATTTGTATTGTTTCTATTTAGGCTCTTCACACAACATGGTGGAAGGTTTAAATGTGGAACTGCACTACAATCCATCCCATTTGGGAAGTCAACCACAATGGCAAAGAACGTTGAAATCTTTGAGTAATCCTCTGCTAGAAACCATCTTTGAGGGTGTGGACAACAATGCTGAATCTGAAGCAGCTACAGTGAGTATGAACAGCTTTTGCATTAAATCTAGAGAACTGGAACAAGAATTTTTAAAACTAAAGAGGGTACAGTGGCAGAGACTGCACATGGAAGCCTATCAGCACTTTAAAATAGTGCAGAGAGATATGTGTGTTCTCTGCATGCCTACCTTTGGTGAGACACACCCTTTATTACTGAAAATATGGCAACAGATGAATTTGGAGCTAAGTTTTAGCTACATACAGTTGATTATAGACTATTTTAGGCCTTTAGAAGATAAACTTCCATAGGAAGTGGAGTCACTATATAAGGAATTAATTACTCAAAGGAGACCCCTATGAACAGATATTAGAACTAACATTCAGTAACGTTGGTGGGTATGAACGGAAACTGCAACAGCCTAAAATCAGGAAATTGCAGTGTGATTATAGAGACTTTAATAGTGGCCATGTATTTGTATGGCCCAGACAACTTATCAAGGAAGTAGCAGAATTTAATGCTCCCATTGACCCCGCCCCCCCACTGACACACCACGGGTTGATAGTGGTAATGTTGCCAGTGGTTCTATAGGAGCTGCCTCAAGTATCATTTCTACTGTTGCCTCAGTGACTCCATGCTATGTGAGCAGTACACCACCACTGAACCAAGAAGCACTGGTTCATGAGAGAGTTGGAGCTAGACCGAAAACCTCCTTGGCTTCCATGGATTTTCCCGACTCCTTCACTTTCTGTCAGCAAAGGGCAACAAAAGAGAAAATTCCCAGAGGAACATCCACGGAACAACAGGAAACCTCAGAAGTGAGTTCTTTGGTTTTGAATCTGTCTGATCATCATTTGACTATGATAGAATGTTCTCTTTTAGATAAAGGATTATTGTTCATCCCTGCAGCCTCATCAGATTTGGGTGAGGTACTATTGGACTTACACCAGTTTACTCATAACCTTACTTAAAAACTGATGTTTGGAAAGAAAGAATCAGTGGAAGCTTGTAGTTTTAAAAAACCTAGTTTGTTTAATCCACCTTTGCCACCACATGTAAGTACTTTTTTGCACATTTGTGAGAGTTAACTTGTAAAGGGGCTGAATGCACCACATAAAAGAGTTTTTCATAATTTAACTGAAACAGAACGTGCAGCATTATGTTCTTTAATAAATAATCGAGATCTGGCTATAAGACCAGCTGATAAAGGGGGTGCACTGGTAATATTGAACTCTAAGGACTACAATGACTCCATGCATGAATTACTTAATGAGGCGAACACATATAGGAAAATTGATAGACTTGAATTGGAAAGACTTAAGAAATATGTATATGATGTTTTGTATGATTTGTTTATGTGCTGCACCACTGATGAGCAACTCTATCAGTTTTTTGTTGTGGAACATCCACCACATGATACTGGTCATCAAAGTGTTACCTAAGATACATAAAGACCCTTTGAACCCACTCTGAGACCCATAGTGGCAGGAGTGGGTTGGATGATCGAAACCCTTTCTATTTTTATAGAAGATAGATTGAAAGGGGTTTTGTTTTCCATCATGGCTATACTAAGGGATACCAATCATTTCTTGATGGACCTTGGACATTATATTGACCAGACCATTGGTCAAGGGGATGCTTCCACTAACATTCTTGTAACTTTAGATGTCAAAAATCTTTTTACTAGCGTACCCAGTGAGTATGGTGTACAAGTGGTTTGGGAGATTTTAAAATGTAAGAGTAGGTACATCATGATTATATGTATCCTACTAGAATTAGTTTTGGAACATCATGTTTTTATGTTTGGCGGAGAGTTATTTTTACAAAGATGAGGGGTTGCCATGGGCACCCCCTGTGCTAACTCTTAAGCAAATCTGGTAATGGGTTATTGGGAAGAAAGTGAAGTTCTGTACTTACCATACCATTTCATGTTTGTTGTCCATCTCACCTTCATTCTTACTGGATGGGTTTGGAGCCAATCCTCAGCTCTGACATGGCCGAATACACTAGCTCCAAATCTCTAACTTGGCTCGTGGCAGGAAGGTATCCCATCATGCAGTGGTGTAATTCCCCAGATCTTGTTTGCTGCCAATTATAAATAATCTGTGAAAACTACTAATGATACAGTAGGTATAGAAACAATAAGGAAAAAAAACTACAAAGGAGCTCCTTAGTAAGGAAGGACACCCTCACTTCTAGGTCCTCTAAAACTCCTTGGCTGGGGGAAGGTGGGAGGGTTGTAAGAATGAATGGCGAGATGGACAACAAACATGGAACATTATGGTAAGTACATAACTTCTTTATATTATGTTGTCCTATCTCAACTTCATTCTTACTGGATGGGACAGCGTCCCTAGCACCTTTTTCCCTGGGTGTCTCATAGAAGAACACCCTTGAGCACAGTGGAACCAAAGGAGGCCCTGTCCCCGGAGGCCAGATCTAGTTTTTAATGAGTAACAAATGCATGAGGAGTTGCCCATGTAGCAGCAGCAAAAATACTGTCCATTGACAATCTGGCCAGGAAAGCAGAGGATGTTGCTAATGCTCTGGTTGAGTGGGCCTTAACTTTGAATGGTAAATTCTTGTCATTTGAAGAGTATATAAAGGTAATGCAATTTGAGAGCCAATTTGAAAAGGTAATTTTTGAAACTGGCATGCCATTTTTTGCTTCAGAAAAGGAAATCAATAATTGAGCTGTTTTTCTGAAATCTTTAGTTCTGTGGAGATAAAACCTAAGCTGTCTATGCACATCCAATTGGTGAAGTTTGCACTCTGCCTTGTTGCTATGATTGGGAAAAACACTGGGAGCTCAATAGATTGATTTAGATTAGTTTGGGAACAATCTTTTGGCATGAAGGATGGGTTAGTACCTAGGGATACTCTATCTCTATGGAAAATCAGGTATGGTGGCTTGATGGATAGAACTTGCAATTCTGAGACTCTTCTTGGAGATGTAATGGCTACCAGGAGAATAATTTTCCAAGAAAGAATGTGAGATCACAAGATGATGAGGGCTTGAAAGGAGGTAAAGTTAGGTGAGTCAGGACAAAATTCAACTCTCATGGAGGAAGAGGCTCTTTAATTGGAGGTCTCAATAAACAAGTTCCTTTTAGAAGCGCTTTACACAATTTGTGTGACATCAGGTTAGGAGTATATTCACCAATGTGGAAATTAGATATTGCAGCTAGTTGGAGTCTAATTGTAGTTGCCACAGAGCCCTGCTGAAAAAGTTCTGCCAGAAATTCCAAAACTGAACTGGTTGGGGGCAGAGAAAGGGTCAATGTTTTTCCCTTGTGCCCAGTAGGAGAACCTCTTCCATTTACTAGCATATAACCTTCTTGTCAAAGCCTTGTGAGAGGATACCAAAATGTGTTTTACTGCTGGAGTGAAGTCTTGAAGCTTGACTAAGTTTGGAAGGGGAGCAGCCATGCTGTCAATTTGAGGGTTTGGAGAGCAGGATGACGAGTTCCTGACATATGAGTCAGACGGTCTGAAACTGGGTCCAGAACCCAGGGCTTCTCCTGTAGGTGAGGCCAGAGAAAAGGGAACCAAATCTGATGAGGCCAGAATGGGGCAATGCGAATCAGCCTGCTTCCCAAAAGTTTTGCTTTCTGGATGACTTTGGGTATGAGGGGAAAGGGGGGAAAAGCATACTGAAGTCCCGAGGGCAAATCATGAAAGAGTGCATCTATTGGTGTCTCCCCCAAAGGGGGCATTAGGGCAAAGTAGCTGCTGCATTTGGCATTCATAGGGGTGGCAAAAAGATCACAGCAAGGCTGGCCCTCATTTTCGGAAGATCTCTTCCACTATGTTTTGGTTCGGAGACCACTCGTGTGGCATTAAAATCACCCTGCTGAGCTAGTCCACTATCACATTGGATTTCCCCGGGATGTGCATTGCTATCAGAAAATGTTGGGAAGAAATTGCCATTACTATACTTTCAGCACCTCTTGACAAAGGGGGTATGATCTGGTTCTTCCTTGCTTGTTTATGTACCAGACTACAGATATGTTGTCTGACTAGATTGCAATTGTTCCTAGTGGAAGAGAGTCCTGGAGTGCCTGCAATGCTAGGAACACTACTCTCATCTCTAGGACATTGATGTGCAGATGGGTGTCATGTTCTTGCCATGTGCCTTGGACTGTCCTTCCCAGATAATGCCCCCCCACCCTACCTGGGAGGCGTCTATGGTTACTGAAGCTACAGGTAGTTGTGGGACAAAGGGTCATCTTATTGTCACCTGGTCAGACTGAAGCCACCATATGAGATCTTTCTTGCATGAGCCTGCGATCCTGACTAGGTGAGATATGGGAAGTTTTTGCAATGACCATTGAGCAAATAGAAGCCATTGAAGAATTCTCATACGCATTCTGGCTAGGGGAACTAAGGTGATCATTGAAGCCATGGTCCGTAGGAGTTTCAAAATTGTCTTTGCCTTCACTTTGTTTCTGGGTAAAAGGTTGACTATTTGTTGTCTGAGAACAGAAACCCTGTCCTGCAGAAGTCAAGCCATCATGGAGACGCTGTCAAGATCTGCACCTATGAATGTAAAATGTTGACAGGGCAACAAGGCAGATTTTTGTAAATTGATTGTAATCCCTAACTGGGAGCAAGTCTGAAGAGTGGTGTCCCTCGCCTGTTGAAGCAGATGATTGGTGGTAGCAGTAAGGATCCAGTCATCTAGATACAGAAAGACTTGGAATCCCAGATGTCTCATGTGAGCCGTGACTACTACCATGCATTTGGTCAACACTCTGGGGGCTGTAGTGTGACCAAAGGGCAGAGCTCAAAACTGGAAATGACTGGCTCCAGCCGGAAGTGTAAGTGACTCCTTGATGCTGTGTCCATTTTTATGTGGTAGTACGCATCATGGAAGTCTGTTGAGCGCATCCAATTGTCTTTCCATAAAAAGGGAAGAATCGACTGCAGTGTCACCATTCTGAACTTGGACTTCTTTACAGATTCATTCAACTTGATGAAATCCAAAATAGGTCTCCAGTCCCCTGTTCTTTTTGGCATTAAAAAGAATCCTGAGTAAGTTCCAAATTCTATTTGGTCTGCGGGGACTTCTTGGATGGCTCTTTTGTCTAGCAACTTTTGAATTTCTACAGTTGCTTGTTCCCTTTGAATGGGTGGAACATCTGGGATTGATGTGATCTGTGAGGCAGGATGGCAAAAAGGAATGGAATAGCCTCTGGATATTATGTTGTGTACCCACTTGTCTCTTGTGATATCTCACCAGGCTTCTGGGTACAAAGAAATGCGCCCCCTGACTGCCTCGAGAGTAGAGCAGATGGGCCTCCTTTCAGGAGCATTGGTAGGGCTGGCCGCAAAAGGAATCATGGTCACCCTGGTTTTGGGGACCCCCTCTGCCTCTAGGATGGCATCTACCATTATTGCCCCCCCTCTGCCCCTGGGGAAGGATTCACCTCGTGCATCTTGAAAAACGTCATGGGATCTTTTGAACCACATTTTCTCACTCTTCTGACCTTTAGGATAAGGTCTCGGAGGAATGGAAAAACGTACCCTAATGGCAGAGAGAGTTTTCCCTTCTTGCTCACATGTGGTGAGTGTGTCCTTGACCTTAGGTCCAAAAAGTGAGGAACCATCAAAAGGGGCACTGGTAAAAGTAGACTTGAAGGGCTACTCAAAGTTTCACAAGCGCATCCCGGAGTGCCTCCTCAAGGAAACTCCTGAACCGACTGCCTTGCTTGCTCCACCTTCAGCATAGGATATTAGCCCCACAGAGGAGTTAACAATGGCATTTAAGGTAGATAGCTGAGAAGTGACCTTTTCTGATACCCCTGCAGCCAATGAATCTTGGAGAGTATCTCCTAACTCCTTCAGGAGATCTCTTTGTAGCCTCGTAAAGTGTGAAAGATAGTTCAGCGATCTGAATGAAAATGTCACTGACATAAAAACATGCTTCCCATTTCTGTCCATCATCTGGGAGTCCTTGTTCAGTGAATGGGCAGAAGAGGACATTTCAGAGAGTTCTTTTTTGGTGGCTGCTGCCACCACCACAGCATCTACAGGTATGCCTTTCATCAGAAATTATTTTTCCGCAGGTGCTGGCAAGAACAAATTTGGCCATCAAGGGACTGGTTCCATAGTGTCTGGTGACTCTGATGCCTTTTGAAATTGAAAGGCAGAGACACCCAGGATGCTGAAGGTTGAGATCCAAAAGCCTTTAGTTACATCGACTCCTCATCAGAATGGTTGATAGATTTCCAGCTGCCTCTCTGTTTCAAGATCTCTAGGATATCTGCAAAGGAGAAATCTTCAGAGGATGACCATGGGAATCTTTCTGACTCCTCGAGGTTAGTGTCAGAGGTGATGAACTCATCAGGGGAGTCAATATAATTCTTCTTGCATGTTGTCTTTCGAGGGGAGGTCTTGGAAGAGTAGGGCTCACCCAATGGGGCTCCCTGAGGCTCTGGATCTCTGCTGTCCTGTGCAAGGGGTGGTGCCGAGACAGATGCCGGTGCTTTGGGGGGACGAATACCAGTATCCTTGTATAGATCTGTAGGAGGGGACAGTACATACCTCATCAGCACATGCCTCATCAACTTGAAGGCAAATCCCCCCGGCTCCAAGGACACCTCTAGTCCCGAGGAAGCAGAAGGAAACCATGGTTCCAAGAAGATCAGCTCCAAGGCTGATGTAGGAGGTGAGCTCAGCTGAGCCAAAGCTCTGAGAGGTAAACTCAAAACCGAAGAAACCCGGATCTGAGCGTCCTCCCCGGAGCCGACTGGGGAGCTTTGACCCCTAGACACTCCAGATGGCACCGTGAGAGTCAGACCAGGGATTGATTCCAAAATCTCTGGAAGGGGTCTCGGAACCAAAGAATCTACAGCAAGCAGTACCTGGCATTCTGGCTTCAAAGATCCAGCTTGGTTTGGAGGAGTAATCATAGTGGATGTAATAGTCATAGTCTTAGCTGGCTCTGGAACTGACTGGGTCGGAACCAAAAACAATTTAGCCGGCACCAGTGACTTCAAAAGTCTACGCACCACCCTGTCCACGCCATTATCTGATAAGCTCTTAGAGGACCTGGAGGAGAGGGTTGGTGAGCGAGATCTCTCCAAAATGGGAGATCTCAAGGTAGGGGAGACCAGTAACAAGTCAGTGGACCAGCTCCTAAAAACAGACTCTTTCAGCTCTGAAGACCTTGGAGCCAAAGGACTAGATTTGTCCAAGTCTATGATCTCTGTTGGTTCTGAGGGCTGTGGTGGTGAGGAAATTGATCCATCAGAGGTTTTATCCAATTTTAGCGGCGACTCCAACTGTGCTGAAGAAGCTGGAGATGGCCGTTTAGAAGCCTTGTCACTCTTTGATGAAGGGGATCTACTGGAAGAAAAAGTGCTTTGAGTATAAGCTTATTCTTTCTCTCCTGCAGAACACGGGAGCTAAAGGAGTGACAAAAGGTACACGTTTCATGGAGGTGAATGGCCTCCAAAAAATAGACACACATTATGCCCATCAGTGATGGACATTTTCAGAGAGCATTTTTGACACTTTTTGAACCCTGAAGGCTCGGGTTCCTTTTCTCTAGTTTCCTTAGACATTTTAGGAAACCACATTAGAAAACTACAAGTAAAGCTTAACACACACCTTTATCAAAAACTAAGACACACAAACTTTTTGTCTGAAGCAGTATTATCCACACTATAAAACACTACAAAACGCTATAAACATGTCTATAAGATATTAACAAGGGGAGCAACTCTGTCCTCTAAATTAAACGGGCACTAGGCCCTCTAACTTAAATGGACTTAGTAGAGTTGCGAGCAAGAGGAATACAACAATGGGGAAAATTAGCTCTCTAACTGAAATGAGCTATCTAAGTATAAAAGCTAACTTCTACCTTAGCACTAAACTACAGTACTACCAAAAATGGGAATAAAACAAAAAGGCCTTGTGACTAATGACAGCCACTAAAAGCACATAACAGGAAGATAAACAGCACTCAAAAGCACAGCACACAGTTAAAACTACAGAGAAAATTACTAACTACTAAGCAATAATTAAAGCTAAAAATAGCTTAATAAAGGGAAAAAGAAGCTTTTTAAAGGACTTAGCCACAACCAAGAAGAGAAGCATCCGAACTCGTAAAGCGACAAACAAGATCTGGGGAATTACACCACTGCATGATGGGATACCTTCCTGCCATGAGCCAAATTAGAGACTTCGAGCTAGTGTATTTGGTCAAGTCAGAGCCAAGGATCGGCTCCAAACCCATCCAGTAAGAATGAAGGTGAGATAGGACAACATAACATCATGTATTTCGTCATCCTGTGTTCTCCAGTCACATCAAATTATATTGATGCTTTGTGGATGATGTGTTTATATTGTGGGATGGCAGTCAATTTGAGTTGCAAGAGTTTTTTAAATATGTTAATAATGCCACTGATTTTTTTATCTTTTACACACACAGTATCTGATTCAAGTATTGATTTTTTGGTTGTGAAAGTAACCAAGAGTATACATGGACAGATACACACTACTATCTTTAGGAAAGCCTGATGGAGTACATGACAGAATGCCCCCTAGGTACGTATTTCCCAATGTTGCTCAGAGTCAATTTACTAGATTGTACAGACTGTGCACTGAGCCTATGGATTGTGTTTCTAATATGGAATTGCTATCTACCCAGTTTAGAGCTAGGGGGTATGTAATGAGTGATATAGAGCCAACTATGAAAAGGATATGGAAAGGGTTATGCCAAACAGGGGAATGACCACTAGACCATATCTATTTAATAGACAGGGTTAGAGACAGTACAGTAATAAGAGAAGGAAGTGGGTGAACAAAGAAGTGAGGTTTTATGCCAAGTTTACCAATGATGCATATTTGGTTCGAGACATTATTCAAAAGATTTGGAGTATAAAAAAATCAGTGGCATCATTAACATATTTATTGATAATAAAACAGCAGGTATTGTTGGATTCAAACCCAAATATGGGTTCAGGAAATCTAAGAATC
This sequence comes from Protopterus annectens, assembly GCF_019279795.1. Lineage (NCBI taxonomy): Eukaryota > Metazoa > Chordata > Ceratodontiformes > Protopteridae > Protopterus > Protopterus annectens. The sequence goes on from NC_056731.1 coordinate 561,738,792, forward strand.
TGAAACAACTGTTATGTGACAGAGGGCCAAGTCTGGCCAAACCCATTTTGCATAGGTTGGGTACGTTCCCTTGTCATAAGTGCAAGGTATGCCCTATGATTAGCAAACAGCAGAGATTTGAACTTCCCAACTTTGAATTTACATTTGAACCGAAACGTTATGCAGATTGTCAAACCTACAATGTATTCTATCTTGCTACTTGCACCAGTTTCTATGTAGGTAAGATGGTGCAAAAATTAAAAGACAGAATTCGAGGACATCAACATGACATAAAGGTTCTAAACATTCAAAATGCTTTAGCCAAACATGTTAAAGAAAATTCAGGGCATGGCTTTTCATTTTGAGTCCTGCAATGTATGAAAGCCAACCCTAGGGGGTCAATTTGAGTGATTATGTGGAAAGTTTAGAAATATACTGGATACTTAAGTTGCAGGCTAATAAGTACCTGCTGCTGTCTGTCTCAAACCAGCTCTAAAGAGAAGAAGGAGGAAGTAGTTATGTGGTGTCAGTGGGAGAGGTTTTTTTCTTTGATGATTGATTTTGTTTTATTTAAATCTGAAACTATTTTTATATGTTTGTACTCTGTTTGGATCTGAAGAAGCATTGTATAACGTGAGAGTGCTTATCCTGGATTTATTAAATATAATTTTTTTTATTTTTTATACGGTCGTGATAGCCTTGCGGTTCTTTGCTTTTTATTTGTTATACAGTTTGTCCAGAATTGGCTTTTACGTGTTTTGGAGTCTTTTTTGTTATATGTCATTTATGCCCAAATGGACTATGGAAGAATCATATTGCAACCTGTGGTACAATGACTTAAGGGCATGCGTAACTTGGGGAATCCTGGTTCCAGATAACTCCTTATGATGACAAATTTTGTGTACAGCTAAATGTGGACTTTTGCAGCTTTTGCTATAAGCTAGATGAGATGCAGTTTCCCTTATGGTGTCTAACAAGAAATTCCACTCCTTGGAAGCAACATACAGGAAGACTGATATCCTAAGACTGGCCCACAGCCTAGATGAATCTAACAGATACCTTTTATCTAAATGATTATCACTATAGTAAAAAAGAAAATGGTTGAATACATTTCCTAAACTGTATATAGCCATTCTAATGACCTGGTTTTCATACTAGAGATTACTGGAAAAGGAAAGCTATATGGTTACTTTATGTAGCTTTAGTTTTAAGACTAAATAAATGTGAAATTTATGAGATCTCATTTTCAAGAGACAGAGATAACCAGGAAAGCTTAGAAGACACATCAGGGTTCGCAGTAATACACAATACAAATGGAAAACCCTGTCATTCATGATTCAGCTGTACAATATATGTGATTCCTAAAAAGGGATGTCACCTGGAGTGAAAAAACATAGGACAACAGACACAAACTGAATTATAGCTGTCCTACTGAGAGCTAGAAATTCTATTTTTATCATCTTTAGCAACAGTCATACCTGAACATAACATTTGGATTATGGAATATTATACCTAAGTATTTCTCACACACTGAACTCAAATAGAAGTACAGATGTAATGCTGAATCCTTCCTGAAACACAATGCCAAGTTTTATTTCTACGTTTCATATCAGCCATCATTCTGCTATGACAGATCCTGTAAACACCCCCCATTGAAATGCACTCAGTTATGGTAATGTGGAACAGGCTGTTTTCACTAATGTGCAAGTTGCAGTTTGCACCATTCTATAAGCAAATATATATCTTGCTGGTGTTGTAAGCTTACTGCTGTCTGCAGTCATATCTTTCAATATAGATTTGAAGCAGGAGTACACTTTAAATTTCATCTTATTTGATCTTCATTTCTTTATCTAGAGACTTTTCCATAGGAACTCACAGATCTCTTTGAGGACCTGCTGATGGAATCTCTGCAATGGCTTGTCTTGGGGAACTTAATACCTGGGATAATGACAAGAAGTGCAAACGTACTGAGAAGTTTTAGATTTCTGAGGCAGGCTTGGCTTTGCTCTGATGATCTCCACTGTTCCCATATCTTTGAATCTTCCTGAATTTTGACTTCCAACTCAGCCTGGAAGCCAAGGACGTGGTGATGGAACCACTTTCCCAATCAGGCCATTAGCTGATTTATTTCATATTCAGATTCCTATGAGTGATGTCACACAATATGGCGATGACTATTTGGTTAGTTATAATGATCTGAGAAATATAACTAGTGATGTTTTATCACCAATACTTGACCAGCTCCTTAGTGTGGACAGTGTTAATGAGCATGACTTGCAAGTTGTATCTACTGCTTATTGTGAACAATGGTTTTACCATAAGTTCTGAAAAATGTGGAGAGAAGGGCAAAAGCTGGAGTACCACTGGTAAAGGATATGCCTGCTCAAGAACAAACTTAGTATGTTATGCTGTGTATCAGAGAGAAATCTCATCTAAGAATGCAGTTTTTCTGCCCAGTGAGACTTCTTCAACAGAAAATCATCTACCAATGCTTTTCTGATTAGTTGATGGGCTATGCAGCTTAATCTTTCTTACTGCTTGGAAAACATTTCTATCTCTCAAGGTGGGGATGTCACATATTTCTTTTGGATAAGAAACTGCTGTTTAAAAGTCATAATATTGGTTTTCTTTCTCCTTTGTAGTTATTGCAGTTTAAACTGGCAAAACAAATTATTCTCCAGATTATACTTTATTTAAAGCAGGTGGGTTTACCGTTATTTCAACAGAGCCTTTAACTACCCCCATCTTCACAAACCATCGCTGAATTTAGAACGTCTGGAAATTTTTTTAGCAAGGCTCAAACCATACCTTTATAGGTAAGGTAATAAAAAAGTAATATCTGTGTTGATGTATTTTTGCTTATCACCCTCTTTATCTCTTCACCCCCATCAGTCTAGCTTTAGATATTGGTATTGTACTGAACAGACCTTTGCTCAGTTTGTAAGTGATCCACGGATCAAGATTAACAGTTATACCCAGTGTGACTCCTCCTTGATGTCACAGCTACATTTCACATGGACAATGAGATCTTAAATGAACATCTTATAATTTACTATGGATTCTCTGGATTAGTGCTTGATTGCATTGCCTTTTACATCTCATATTACTCTGAAAGGGTTTAAATTAGCAGAGTGTTCAGTTTTGTTACTACTGTGGTGTTTATTCATGACGTATTGGTTTCTTGTGTGGTAGATACTTAAAGGGAGAGGTATTTCATATCAGTCGTGTCCTGATGATATTTGTCTCAACCTCTCCTTAAGTTTGCACTTTATGCTAGATTTTATACAGGTTGCAGACTGCTTGGTGTCAGTTTTTCGTGCTTATGAGAGACATACATAAAACAACCCTACAAAATGATGGTGATGGCAGCTTATGCCACCATGTACTCAGTTAGTATAGTCCCAACTTGAAGGAGCTTCCCTTAATCTGCTGTCTGTGCTCACTTTTGCTCGGCCATCCACAAGCCTCGGGATTGCCCCCCCCACCCCCACCACCGCCTTCAGTTCTGAAGCAATTTTCAGCTAAAAGCTCAAATCAGCCCTGGGAAATCTCAACTTGTAAACACAAGCCTTCCAGTAGAATTAATTATTAGGTGAATGTCATTGAATTTGTTTTTAACAATTTTCTCTTACTTTGTGACCATCTTTGTGAGGTGAGCACAGCTGCATTGAGCTCCATTCAGATTCTAACTTGGAGAGCTTTAATGAAGTTGGCCACTCGGTAGGAACATACTCTACTAATCCACATTTCTTACCATAGCTGGGTGGAACTTTTAGTTAAAGCCTTCTCCCCATTCTATATTTCCAACTTCCCACTCCCTCCTAGGGAAGCTAACTATAGATGAATTATTATTGAATCTTACCTTACCTTATCTTTAGGCTAAGCTACCTTTTTTGCTCATTCAATCTCTTGCTGTTACTGATAGGTTTCTGCAGCTTTAGGATCTCTTGCTCTTGCTGTAGCACACTCCATTAACCTTTCGTGCTCACTCTGCTCCCCTCCCTGCCCCCAAATTCCACATGACCCCCCCCAGTGCTCCTACACTTATAGCCCATATATCCCCATCCCCTCCACAACAACCTATTACCATCCCTCAGTCATCAGATCCACTCCCACTTCCACACCACACCCTCCACCTCACAACGACCTCCTCTGTACACCCCACCTACACCATGCAAGGCATACTAGGACTACTACTACTAAATCTCACCACTCTAGCTTACACCACATCCATACACTCTAACATACTAACAAACACTACCTACCACATAACACACACACACACACACACACACACACACACACACACACACACACACACACACACACACAACCTCACACAAATATAGTAATATGCTCCACACTATTTAACAACAACTCATTACTCTACAAACACAAAACAGCAACCACACTACCTCACAAAAGGCTAACAGTACCCCAAAACGCTAAAGATGCTGGATATCTTTGAATGAATACAAAGCCAATAAGCTATAATACCACAGGTTTAATGCAAAAAATAAAACATATACTTCAGATTTAGAGCTTTCATCCACTATAATGTGGACTTCCTCAGAATGTTTTAAATTAGTCAATCAATCATTTATATACAGTTTTAGGTGCCAAAATTAAATAATTTAAAAAGATATGCACACTAAATTTTCTCATGACCAATGCATTTGATTTGTAAAGAGCACTCAACGTAAACTACTGTACATAATATGCTATAAACCACATTTCATGCACTACTTATGCAATAAAACAATTCCAAATACATTATATTAACTCATAAATAGACTTTTTGTGTGTAAATTTGTGCTTTATACAATATTCTAGCAATGAAATTAAAAATCATTAATACTTGTAGTCATTATATTAATTACCACAGTAAAAATTGTATTAATAATCATATCCATCTTATTTGATATTAGTGGGAGATGCTAATGTTTGCTTAATAAATAAACTTCAAAAGATATAAAATAAAACCATAAAAATAATGTCATGAATGTATTGAGAATGTAATAAAGTCGCAGAGTTATGCTTGTGTGTATCTAATAAAAATATCAACTCTGTGCATAATATATATTAATTTGTCGATACTACATTTCTATGAATAATATTACAGTACCATCACTAAATATACCTCTGTCACATGGGTTTAATAGATATGTAATCATTTAATCCAGGTTCAGTTGAGGCATCTGTTAAGATCTGCCATCTTACCTCCTTCTCACCTACGATGGCCTTATAATTCCCCCGTCTTTGTCCCTGCTTAAGTTGTTCTAATATAGCAAATCTAAAAACATGACTTTCCCCATGTTTAACTATATGCCTGGATAGTGCATTAGTACTATCTTTTTTCTTTATGGCATATATATGATCGTAAATTCTATTTTTGAACATTCTTTCTGTTTTCCCTATGTAAAAGCTGGGACAGGTCATACATTTAGCCATATATATGATATTCCTGGTGTTGCAATTACCATACTGTAATGTTACCTTGGTCTTGTTTATATTTTCCAAACTAATACCCTCAATTTCCAGTATAGCTTGACACTGTCTGCAACTTCCACATCTTTTGTACCCCTTCTCTGTTGATTAACATTCCTAATCATATTACTCCTCTCTAATGTCACTTTTACATTCATTCCCATTTTATAAACAAATAAAGGGGTCTCTCCTACTATATTTTTTATCTCGTTGTCAACAGTAAGAATATTCCAATACTTACTTAATATGTCTTTTATTTGCTTTACTTGAGGTGTATATTCCAAGATACATGCCCTATTGTATCTTTCTACTGCATTGTTAGCAACCTTAAAATCTGTTACTTGTTTGTTTCCCAAAACAGGTGTATATTTCTTCCCCCATTCATTTATTACACACTTTTTTATATCGTTCAATAATTCTAAAGCGTATCCTCTAGACCCAAATAGTGCTTTTATAAAATCAATTTCTTCAAGCATTTCTGGATATGAGGATGTCATCCTTACTGCCCGTATGCACTGTCCTTTAAATATATTCTTCATCATTTTTTTGAGGATGGTTACTTGAAAATTCAAAATAATTATTGGAGAAAGTATTTTTCCTGTGAATACGAGACTTAAATCCATTACTTGTACTTGATATAAAAGTGTCTAAGTATGTAATACCCTCACTGCTGTAGGTGTGTGTGAACTTTAATCGCTCGTAGTATTTAAATAATCAATAAACACATCTATAATATGTTCTGGACCATCCCATATAATAAAAATATCATCCAAAAATCTTGAATAGTATCTAATATACTTATAGTGTTCACTTTTAAAGATGTTTTTGGTTTCCCAGTCTAGCATTATTAGATTAGCAAATATAGGGGCACACGCTGCCCCCATTGCCACTACCCTAGTTTGCTTATAATGTTCACCCTCAAAGTATATATAATTATACTCTATTACGATAGACATTAATTCCATTATTACATTTATCTGGTCCCATTCCAAACTAGAATACTGCCTGATAATGTTGCAGAAACTATCTAGTCCTTGTTGTTTGGGAATACATGAGAATAAATCTATCACATCAATTGTGACGAATGTAAGTCCCTCTTTCCAAATACCAGGAGTTAAATTACCAAGTAGGGACCATGAGTCCTTAATTAGATGTGGAATCTTATTGTATATATGTTTAAGCCATCTGTCAATAACTGTTCCTAATGGCAATGTTTTAGAAAGGCTACCTGATGCTATTGGATGAAAGGGTGGATCCATGATGTTTTTATGTACTTTTGGTATGACTACTATTGATGCTAGTATTGGGTACTCAACCTTTAAATATTTGTAAGTGCCACTCGTTATACATCCATCTAGCAAAAACTCTTCCAAATACATATCTATTCGTTTGTACCCAATATTAATTTCATTTTTTGACACTGGTACATAATTTCCTGACTCATGAAGTATTTTATACATTTTGTTTGTATATTCATGTGCATCGCATAGCACTACCCCCCACCTTTATCCGGCTTCATTACCCTAATGTTTATATCACTCTTAAGCCATTCTATTAATTGATTTTTTTCTTTAGATAAGGTACTAAACATTTTCTTGTGTCTTACACTATTTTGTAAGCTGTATATCGCTTTAGCAACTAATTTCTCATATACAGCAACATTAGGGTGTGTGGGAGGATATAAGTGCTTTTTTTCTTTAACCCATCCTTACAAGTTAATAATAGTTTGTTATGAAACTGTATAGCTAAGTTAATTTTTCTAAGAAATAATTTTATCTCAGTTAGGCAATCAACCACGTGGAATTCCGCCTTAGGTGTAAATTTCATACCTTTAGAAAACTATTTAAAATGCTCTTTCTCCACTACAGTACTTGTGTAATTATATATGTTGAAATTGTCCATACTGTTAATAATACCATCAGAATTCATTCCTTAATAATACCATCAGAATTCATTCCTTGCAAAGCTATGTCTTTAAATGGTTCAAAGTCAGTACTTGTCTCATTTCCAATAACTATCTCATATTCCATCCGCAATCCTGATTGTTGGAATTTCTCTGTCCCCATCCCTGTCTGTTCCTTCTCCATTTCCAGTTCTTTAACCAATTCCCCTGTTGCGTTTGCTTCCATCCTACATGAAAATCTGAATTCCCTTCCTTATATCGTCTTTCTTGACTAGACTGATAAGGCCTGCGGATGTCACTCTCTTCGTTTCTCCCAACAGACTTCCTTGTACTATCCTTCTATGGGTATGCCCTATTGAATTTGTATTCCATTATGTCCCTATTTATTTTCTTGTTTTTCTTCTCTAATATAACTTGAGCTTTTTTATCAGCTAATATGTATTGTTTAGAATATAGTTTCCCCCACTGTTCAAACAATAAATCATTTAATATAGCTTTGTTCAATTTCTCCACTTTCTCAGTTAATTTACACAATTTGTCATCATTCATTTTGATTAAAAGTCTCATATAATCAAAGCCAAACTTATTAAATAAAACATCAAATTCATTGCATACACGGTCATTTAAAAATAAACCCATAGGCATTTTAAAAAAGCGAAGTCCCTTAGGGACTATATTCAATGTAAGACATTTATTTAAATATGCATTGTCTATCTTAACCCCCTTCATTGCATTTAGGGTCCTTCCAAAATCATATATTAATTCCTTTAATGAGCCTGGCACTGTGCACTTGAAATTTGATTCACCAATTGCCTGACTCATATTATTAAAACATATATCCTTCTGCAAAAAATCATCTAATAGTACAGTGTGCTGTCCCAAATTACTTTTGACTAAATGAATTGAAAGAGCACTCACTCTAGGATCAGAGCTGTGTCTAACAGTACCTTTGCCTTCCATAGACCTGTTGTTAACGGCTGATGAATACGTTTTACTCCCACCCACAATTACCTCCGTACCATCATGCACCAACTTCAAAACTTTATTAAAAGTGCACCTAAAAACATGCTGGCTATGCCCTTGCAACTCCCACTCTAATATCATCCACCCCTTCCAACCACTACCTTTCTTTCCACTGCACTAACTACCTTGATGATAGCAAGCTCAGATGCTCATAAGCCTAGTACTTATTATACAGCAGGAACTTCTCATTATTACATTTGTTAATGCCTGTTATGTATTTCACAGATAAAGATTCTAGTTGTCTACTGATGTACTATGTTCTTCATCTGTAAATATGTCGTAAGTGATTTCTATGTTAAATTGTTAATCGCTATGTAATCCAATGTAACTACTGTCTGTTTATTTTAACTGTGGAGCTTTTCTCCCCGGGCCTCCGCTGAAAATGGACCCACGTCCAGTCGGACACTCCCGGTCAACAAATTTAAATAAATAAATAAATAAATAAATAAATTTTAGCTGCCATAAAACGTTTAGGTTTAGTTCCAGTACGTTGAGACTCATCTTCCAAGTTGTACAAAGAAAAGTCAAAGGTAAATTCTTTCTCAGAAAATCGACTATTTTTATTACCGATTTTGTGCAAGTCCACAGTCTTCAAGATATATAATTATACTCTAGTACGATAGACATTAATTCCATTATTACATTTATCTGGTCCCATTCCAAACTAAAATACTGCCTGATAATGTTGCAGAAACTATCTAGTCCTTGTTGTTTGGGAATACATGAGAATAAATCTATCACATCAACTGTGATGAACGTAAGTCCCTCTTTCCAAATACCAGGAGTTAAATTACCAAGTAGGGAACATGAGTCCTTAATTAGATGTGGAATCTTATTGTATATATGTTTAAGCCATCTGTCAATAACTGTTCCTAATGGGAATGTTTTAGAAAGGCTACCTGATGCTATTGGATGAAAGGATGGATCCATGATGTTTTTATGTACTTTTGGTATGACTACTATTGTTGCTAATATTGGGTACTGAACCTTTAAATATTTGTAAGTGTTACTCGTTATATATACTTTGATGGTGAATATTATAAGCAAACTAGAGGAGTGGCAATGGGGGCAGCGTGTGCCCCTAGATTTGCTAATCTAGTAATGCTAAACTGGGAAAGCAAAAACATCTTTAAAAGTGAACACTATAAGTATATTAGATACTATTCAAGATTTTTGGATGATATTTTTATTATATGGGATGGTCCAGAACATACTATAGATGTGTTTATTGATTATTTAAATACTACGAGTGATTAAAGTTCACACACACCTACAGTAGTGAGGGTATTGCATACTTAGACACTTTTATATAAAGTGCAAGTAATGGATTTAAGTCTCATATTCACAGGAAAAATACTTTCTCCAATAATTATTTTGAATTTTCAAGTAACCATCCTCAAAAAATGAAGAAGAATATATTTAAAGGACAGTGCATACGGGCAGTAAGGATGACATCCTCATATCCAGAAATGCTTAAAGAAATTGATTTTATAAAAGCACTATTTGAGTCTAGGGGATATGCTTTAGAATTATTGAACGATATAAAAAAGTGTGTAATAAATGAATGGGGGAAGAAATATACACCTGTTTTGGGAAACAAACAAGTAACAGATTTTAAGGTTGCTAACAATGCAGTAGAAAGATACAATAGGGCATGTATCTTGGAATATACACCTCAAGTAAAGCAAATAAAAGACATATTAAGTAAGTATTGGAATATTCTTACTGTTGACAATGAGATAAAAAATATAGTAGGAGAGACCCCTTTATTTGTTTATAAAATGGGAATGAATGTAAAAGTGACATTAGAGAGGAGTAATATGATTAGGAATGTTAATCAACAGAGAAGGGGTACAAAAGATGTGGAAGTTGCAGACAGTGTCAAGCTATACTGGAAATTGAGGGTATTAGTTTGGAAAATATAAACAAGACCAAGGTAACATTACAGTATGGTAATTGCAACACCAGGAATATCATATATATGGCTAAATGTATGACCTGTCCCAGCTTTTACAGAAGAAAAAAGATAGTACTAATGCACTATCCAGGCATATAGTTAAACATGGAGAAAGTCATGTTTTTAGATTTGCTATATTAGAACAACTTAAGCAGGGACAAAGAGGGGGTAATTATAAGGCCATCTTAGGTGAGAAGGAGGTAAGATGGCAGATCTTAACAGATGCCTCAACTGAACCTGGATTAAATGATTACATATCTATTAAACCCATGTTACAGAGGTATATTTAGTGATGGTACTGTAATATTATTCATAGAAATGTAGTATCAACAAATTAATATATATTATGCAGAGTTGATATTTTTATTAGATACACACAAGCATAACTCTGCGACTTTATTACATTCTCAATACATTTATGACATTATTTTTATGGTTTTATTTTATGTCTTTTAAATAGTTTATTTATTAAGCAAACATTAGCATCTCCCACTAATATCAAATAAGATGGATATGATTATTAATACAATTTTTACTGTGGTAATTAATATAATGACAAGTATTAATGATTTTTAATTTCATTGCTAGAATATTGTATAAAGCACAAATTTACACACAAAAAGTCTATTTATGAGTTAATATAATGTATTTGGAATTGTTTTATTGCATAAGTAGTGCATGAAATGTGGTTTATAGCATATTATGTACAGTAGTTTACGTTGAGTGCTCTTTACAAATCAAATGCATTGGTCATGAGAAAATTTAGTGTGCATATCTTTTTAAATTATTTAATTTTGGCACCTAAAACTGTATATAAATGATTGATTGACTAATTTAAAACATTCTGAGGAAGTCCACATTATAGTGGATGAAAGCGCTAAATCTGAAGTATATGTTTTATGTTTTGCATTAAACCTGTGGTATTATAGCTTGTTGGCTTCGTATTCATTCAAAGGTATCCAGCATCTTTAGCATTTACTAGTCATCTGATTCTTTAGTTGCTGACACGCTATAGTGGATTTTTACTTAGTACCCCAAAACACATAGATATAGTCTGTGCCATAAAACTCACAATATTCCTCAGAACAGGGCTACTAATCTCAGGGGACATACACCCCAACCCAGGTCCACGCAATCCAATCCTATCCCAGAAACACAAGTCAGACCTACTTATTATCAATATAAACATACGTAGCATATCCAACAAACTACATGACTTTCACGCATTCATATCTCACTACTCCCCACACATACTAACCGTTACAGAGACCTGGCTAAAACCTGCAACACAAAATGAAGAAATTTTCCCCCAGGCTATAACATCCTAAGGCAAGATAGAGGTACCAAAAAGGGAGGTGGAGTTGCAATCTTATTTAAAAATACACTCAACCTCCAACCACTAAAAACCCCACTTCCCAAATTCCAAAAGGCAGAGACATTAGGCTCCGTTATGTCCCTTAAAAACAAAAAGAGAATCAACATCCTCTGTAGTTATATTCCTACAGGAAATACCTCACCTATAATAGAAGAGATACTACAATGGGCCGCAACCAACCTACCCCAAGAAATCATCCTGCTATCAACATCCTCCGTAGTTATATTCCTCCAGGAAATAACTCACCTGTAATAGAAGAGATACTACAATGGGCCGCAACCAACCTACCCCAAGAAACCATCCTGCTATCAACATCCTCTGTAGTTATAATCCTCCAGGAAATAACTCACCTGTAATAGAAGAGATACTACAATGGGCCGCAACCAACCTACCCCAAGAAACCATCCTGCTATCAACATCCTCTGTAGTTATAATCCTCCAGGAAATAACTCACCTGTAATAGAAGAGATACTACAATGGGCCACAACCAACCTACCCCAAGAAACCATCCTGCTATCAACATCCTCTGTAGTTATATTCCCCCAGGAAATAACCCACACATACTAGCAGAGATACTACAATGGGCCGCAACCAACCTAACCTGAGAAACCATCCTGCTATCAACATCCTCTGTAGTTATAATCCTCCAGGAAATAACTCACCTGTAATAGAAGAGATACTACAATCGGCCGCAACCAACCTACCCCAAGAAACCATCCTGCTATCAACATCCTCTGTAGTTATATTCCCCCAGGAAATAACCCACCTATACTAGGAGAGATACTACAATGGGCCGCAACCAACCTACCCCAAGAAACCATCCTGCTATCAACATCCTCTGTAGTTATAATCCTCCAGGAAATAACTCACCTATAATAGAAGAGATACTACAATGGGCCGCGACCAACCTACCCCAAGAAACCATCCTGCTATCAACATCCTCTGTAGTTATATTCCCCAAGGAAATAACCCACCTATAATAGGAGAGATACTACAATGGGCCGCAACCAACCTACCCCGAGAAACCATCCTGCTATCAACATCCTCTGCAGTTATATTGCTCCAGGAAATACTTCACCTATAATAGAAGAGATACTACAATAGGCCGCAACCAACCTACCCCGAGAAACCATCCTGCTATCAACATCCTCTGTAGTTATATTGCTCCAGGAAATAACTCACCAATAATAGAAGGGATACTACAATGGGCCGCAATCAATCTACCCAAGAAACCATCCTGATATCAACATCCTCTGTAGTTATATTCATCCAGGAAATAACTCACCTATAATAGAAGAGATACTACAATGGGCCGCAATCAACCTACCCCAAGAAACTGTCCTGCTCTCAACATCCTCTGTAGTTATATTCCTCCAGGAAATAACTCACCTATAATAGAAGGGATACTACAATGGGCCGCAATCAACCTACCCCAAGAAACCATCCTGCTATCAACATCCTCTGTAGTTATATTCCTCCAGGAAACAACTCACCTATAACAGAAGGGATACTACAATGGGCCACAATCAACCTACCCCAAGAAACCATCCTGCTATCAACATCCTCTGTAGTTATATTCCCCAGGAAATAACTCACGTATCACAGAAGAGATACTACAATGGGCCACAATCAACCTACCCCAAGAAACCATCCTGCTATCAATATCCTCTGTAGTTATATTGCTCCAGGAAATACCTCACCTATAATAGAAGAGATACTACAATGGGCCGCAATCAACCTACCCCAAGAAACTGTCCTGCTATCAACATCCTCTGTAGTTATATTCCTCCAGGAAACAACTCACCTATAACAGAAGGGATACTACAATGGGCCACAATCAACCTACCCCAAGAAACCATCCTGCTATCAACATCCTCTGTAGTTATATTCCCCAAGAAATAACTCACGTATCACAGAAGAGATACTACAATGGGCCACAATCAACCTACCCCAAGAAACCATCCTGCTATCAATATCCTCTGTAGTTATACTGCTCCAGGAAATACCTCACCTATAATAGAAGAGATACTACAATGGGTCGCAATCAACCTACCCCAAGACACCATCCTGATATCAACATCCTCTGAAGTTATATTCCTCCAGGAAATAACTCACCTATAATAGAAGAGATACTACAATGGGCCGCAATCAACCTACCCCAAGAAACCATCCTGCTATCAACATCCTCTGTAGTTATATTGCTCCAGGAAATACCTCACCTATAATAGAAGAGATACTACAATGGGTCGCAATCAACCTACCCCAAGAATCCATCCTGATATCAACATCCTCTGTAGTTATATTCCTCCAGGAAATAACTCACCTATAATAGAAGAGATACTACAATGGGCCACAATCAACCTATCCCAAGAAACCATCCTTCTATCAACATCCTCTGTAGTTATATTCCTCCGGGAAATACCTCACCTATAATAGAAGAGATACTACAATGGGCCACAATCAACCTACCCCAAAAAACCATCCTGATATCAACATCCTCTGTAGTTATATTCCTCCAGGAAATACCTCACCTATAATAGAACAGATACTACAATGGGCCACAATCAACCTACCCCAAGAAACCGTCCTGCTATCAACATCCTCTGTAGTTATATTCATCCAGGAAATAACTCACCTATAACAGAAGAGATACTACAATGGGCCACAATCAACCTACCCCAAGAAACCATCCTGCTATCAACATCCTCTGTAGTTATATTCCCCAGGAAATAACTCACCTATAATAAAAGATATACTACAATGGGCCACAATCAACCTACCCCCAAGAAACCATCCTGCTATCAACATCCCCTGTAGTTATATTCCTCCAGGAAATACCTCACCTATAATAGAAGAGATACTACAATGGGCCGCAATCAACCTACCCCAAACACCATCCTGCTATCTACATCCTCTGTAGTTATATTGTTCCAGGAAATACCTCACCTATAATAGAAGAGATACTACAATAGGCCGCAACCAACCTACCCTGAGAAACCATCCTGCTATCAACATCCTCTGTAGTTATATTGCTCCAGGAAATAACTCACCTATAATAGAAGAGATGCTACAATGGGTCGCAATCAACCTACCCCAAGAAACCATCCTGCTATCAACATCCTCTGTAGTTATATTCCTTCGGGAAATAACTCACCTATAATAGAAGAGATACTACAATGGGCCACAATCAACCTACCCCAAGAAACCATCCTGCTATCAACATCCTCTGTAGTTATATTCCTCCAGGAAATACCTCACCTATAATAGAAGAGATACTACAACGGGCCGCAATCAACCTACCCCAAACACCATCCTGCTATCAACATCCTCTGTAGTTATATTCCTCCAGGAAATAACTCACCTAAAATAGAAGAGATACTACAATGGGCCGCAATCAACCTACCCCAAACACCATCCTGCTATCAACATCCTCTGTAGTTATATTCCTCCAGGAAATAACTCACCTATAATAGAAGAGATACTACAATGGGCCACAATCAACCTACCCCAAGAAACCATCCTGCTATCAACATCCTCTGTAGTTATATTCCTCCAGGAAATAACTCACCTATAATAGAAGAGATACTACAATGGGCCACAATCAACCTACCCCAAGAAACCATCCTGCTATCAACATCCTCTGTAGTTATATTCCTCCAGGAAATACCTCACCTATAATAGAAGAGATACAACAATGGGCCACAATCAACCTACCCCAAGAAACCATCCGGCTAGGTGACCTAAACTTAGACTGGCTAGCCTGCAACTCCAACAACCCCTCAAACCATATTAACTTATTTGGATTCTCACAACTAATCCAAGAACCAGCCAGAGTAGATAAAAAATCCAATAGAACCTCCATTCTTGATTGGACACTAGTTAATATCCCCACAGAAAATTATCATGTGGGCTGCTTACCTGATACACTGAGTGACTACTGCCCCACATTCCTCCTTCGTAAAAAGGCAAAAATACCCAAACCCATGCTATTTAAGGAGACTATGGATGAGCACAAAGTCAATCCACAAACTCTTAACAGTATGCTCCAGCAACAAGATGGAATCCACTAAAAACTCTACCTTTACACCAGGCAGTTGATTTTTTTAATACTACTTTTATGAAAGGCTAAATAGGACAACAAAAGCCTTAAAAAAGCCAGAGACAATGCCTGAAAAAACTGTAAAAAGAATAATATTATCCAAGACAGACAGAAATATCAAGAACTACAAAATAAGGCCAAAACCCAAACAAAAGTAGATAAAAAGAACTACGTCTTAGACATCCAAAACAGGCATTCTAGGAAACCCCCAAAAGTTCTGGCAGGCCATCAATACCCTTCTAAAACCGGGCAAAACCACCACCCCATCTCCCAACAACAATTCTGATAATGATAGCATAGCTTCAGAATTCAGTCATCACTTCACAGAATCTATCCTCGCACTATCTATCCAACTATCCAACAAGAACTAAAAACTAAAACCACCCCAACTGTAGAACAAACTAACATACCCACCTTCACACTCTAACCTGTACCAACCTCTTCAGTTAAAAAGCTACTCTCTAAACAAAAACCCACCACACTCACAGCAGATGGTTTACCCACAAATTTTCTAAAATTAGCTGAAGAATCACTAGCCTACTCTGTCTCAATTCTTATAAACCACTCTATACAAGAAATCTATGTACCCCATCTATGGAATGTGTCACATATAATTTCCCTTCACAAAGGAGGAAACTCCTATGAACTATCAAACTAACGGCCAATTGCTATCTTGTCCCCCCTTTCCAAGCTTCTAGAGAAATGTATTCACACCTAGGAAATGCACTTCTTATCCTCACATAATCTCCTCTCCCCCACACAGCATGGTTTCCGCCCAAACCATAGCACAGCCACTGCTCTACTCTCCTTTACCAATCAGATTAACCATCTAAGAACCAACAACAAATTTGTCTCAGCCATATTCCTAGCTCTGTCAAAAGTGTTTGATATGGTCTCCCATAACCTACACTTAGACACTCTGTCAACCTTATCCTTCACCCCCTCTACTACTTCATGGTTTAGAAGCTATCTCTCTGACAGAAAACAATCAGTTAAATGGCAAAGTACACTATCACCTCTATTTCCAACTACTATAGGCATCCCACAAGGATCAATACTGGGTCCTCTACTATTCACCATTTTCACTAACAAACTACATACTTCCACCCTGCATACATCACTTATACAGTACGCAGATGACTCCACCCTAATCTGCTCAGCCCCATCCATAACCACTCTTCAAAAGCTTACCCAAGAATCATTCTGCTTCGTGGAACAATGGATTACTGATATCCAACTCATTCTAAACCCCAACAAGACCGAATTACTTCTTTTTACCCCCAATAAATCAAATTCCACACCTCCTATCTTCACTATCACCTCTAAAAACAGGACCGCAATCTCCTCTTCCCTTCACACTAAGCTGCTTGGGGTTGAAAAAGATAACAATCTAAACTTTAATGTCCATATCTCACAAACTATCACAAAGGTACATAAGAAACTAGGAACCCTATACAAACGTAAACAGTTCCTATCAGACCAAGGTAGAATCTTCTTAGCCCAAACTCACCTCTTGTTTACCCTAATGTATGCATCACCAATCCTAATTCATATCAGGAAAACAGACCTAAACAAACTAGAGTCATGTTACAATAAAATTGCAAAATTTGCTAACAACCCCACTATTAGAAGTCATCACTGTCTTGCCCTGAAGCAACTACAGTGGTTAGAACTCTCTCAGCTAATTAACTATCACCAATTAGTCCTCACCTTCAACATAATAAGGAACCCTCAGAAAACCCCAGCCCTAAACCAACTTTTAAACCAATATTCTGCAAATCGCCCTCTACACTCATTCAACAAAACCCTGTTCTGCATAACCAAAGCCAATAACACTGCAGGGAAAAGTCTGTTCTCCAACACCATTGTTAGGGAATTGAATAACCTCCCCCAAACTACCTCCTCTGCACCATCCATCTCACTTTTCAAGACATCACTAAAGTCACACCTCTTGCAATCATGGCTCTGTCCCTGTATCACATAAAATCTTTTCTGCTCTCCTCCTAACTTGCCACACCTCATCTCCTCACTGCTTACCTCAGCTATTCTGTACCACTCAAATACTCCCTATCAGGAACTACTACCCTACAAACTATTTCTCACGCTATGACACATCTCCCGAATAGCATTATTTTCCTGATTCCATTCCTTCATTTTTATGCTTTGTACTACCAATAGGGAATTCAAAGTTTTGC
>NC_056731.1:561761809-561789309 GCF_019279795.1 Protopterus annectens
ACCCACTTCTCAGTGTGAGTAATGCTGGATTTACCCACGGTTGGCTTTGCTTGGCTACTCGGGCTTCGCCCTCGTGACCAAACCACGCCAACCATGGGTATATCCAGCATTACCCACACCTAGGCGTGGGTTATTGCTATAGTATTCAACAATGTCTGTGTTAAGCATTGACAGGAAACTTCGAACACTTTGCAGCATTGTAGAGCGCTAATTCTTGTTCCTTTGCTTAAAAAGCATCACCACCCTGTAGGATAACATTGTCAACAAAATGTTTAATTATTTAATACCTAATGACCTATATGTGCTTGTACTAGGAGAAACATTACACATTCCCTTAGTGTAAAAAACAACGGTATAAATTTACTGCAGCAAGAATCTTTTCAAAAATAAATTGAAGTAAAGTGTTAGAAGCAAATTACTTTTATTTCAAAAAGCTTAAAAAGCTTGCTTTGGGATCTATTACTTTCATATGCAAGTAGCAGTTTTAGCATGCACTCTCTCTTTAAAAAAACAGTTAGGGATAATAATAAGTTAAAACTTTCAGCCATCTTATTATCATATTAGGAAAGGTTGTGCAGTTACTGAAATGCTGGTTCCTAAGGAAACAGATTCCCCAGATGAAGGACAGAAGTGATAACTGTGCTGGCAAATGTTCAAGGCTAGACATTGCTGGATGTAGTTTGACTGTCCTTATCAATCAAATGGCAAGAACAGATATGAGACAGTGCATTAAAAATGAACTTATACAGCATATAAATGAAGCAACTATAATAAGAAAAATAACTAGTCTTTATTTGAAAACAAGGACATGGTAGAAGAGGAAGAGAGGATATGTTATTACCTAAGAAAAGCATTGAAAACTGAGCTCATGGCAAATGTACTATCAAAAATGTATCATTGCTATTGCTTGAATACTGATAGATGGCCAAACAAAAAAAAAAAAACAAACAAAAAAAAACAAAATATAAATATAGTTATTTGTGGGAAGAATAATTTATGGGGATATGATATTTCCAGATAAGATTATAAAATTTAAAATGGCATAAATGTTTAATAAATTTCCAAAACTGTAAAGGGAGCTTCATGCCAAAATAATGCAGAAAACTAAAGTACAGGTATATCACTGAAAATAACTAATGTACCAGCCTTGCTTCTCCCATTAACATTGACAGTTAAGACCTCCTCCAGTTTCTGCAGGGACAAAATTGTTAATGTATCAGTGACTTTCAGATGCATGCTCATAGATGTGTCAGCTATACAGAAAAGACCAAATACATTTCATTTGCTAGACATTGTTTTTCATGCCTTTACAAAGCAATTTGTGAAAGCAATTTATTTCTGTTGTTGAAGGCAGCACATTTCGCTGAGGAAGCAAACTACAGAATATGTCAAGGACTTGTTCTATACACTCTGAAATATGTTTTGTTTCTCTGTAAAGGAAGGAAAAATAGTACTGGTAGTATGTGTGTGTGTGTGTGTGTGTGTGTGTGTGTGTGTGTGTGTGTGTGTGTGTGTCCGTGTGTGTGCGTGTGTGTGTGTGTGTGTGTGTGTGTGTGTGTGTGTGTGTGTGTGTGTGTGTGTGTGTGTGTGTGTGTGTGTGTGTGTGTGTGTGGTGCTATTTTTGTAGAAAGAATGAAAATGATCATTTAGGGCTGTAACTGGGGAAGTTCCAAATAGCTTTGAATCTGTAGAAAAAGGCATGAAGGGTTTTCTACGAGAAGTTAAAGGTATGGCAAGAAGAAGAATAGCAACAACTTGAAGCCAAATACCATAGGCAATTTTATTAAAAATATATATGATTTACTGCCTTTGTTGTTGTTATTTTGAGTAACAAAAAAGGTTTGGCATGATGCAAAAGTAAAAATTAAATATCTCTTAAAAATTTGGCCCAGTGGTCTGGAGGGATAAAGCCCTAATGGTGACCCAGATGACCTCCACCCAATCTGACTAATTGCTTGGGTGATGGAAAATCTGACAGGGATGGAGGGAGAAAGTAGCAGATGAGTAGTTTTCTTCCCTAAGGGGAGGGAGGCAGTCCAATTACAGCACTACCAGCACCTATCAGAGAGCAGGAACATTATACTCAGCACTGGTACAGGACATGTGCTTGGTTTTCCCAGACCAATCATTATAGCCTGCACTTGAGCATGCACTGAGGAAAGAATTGTTTGCCACTCCAGTTATATAGATGCATAAGTCAGCAGTCATGGGATGGGACAGGGCTGTTAATCAAAATGCCCCTTAACTCTGCATCATATTTGATGCAGCTTACATGATGTGGGGTTGTGTTGTTTTGCGGCTTAGAAAAAAAAATAGGGTTAGGCCCTCCTACAGCAATCAGATGGCCCTGGTCTGTAGAAGTTATACTGAACTGTCAACATGCCAAGGCAGACACATGCCTCACCTCCACATGTAGTACGGAAGCTAGCCAGGAATGAAGCACAAGACACTTTATGCCTGTTTTGATGATATTTTCCATCTGGTAGACTTTCTCCATCTCCAATAAGCCCCGACAATATGAGGCTTGAATGCGCTTAAAACATATGGAAAAGAAGATTGATGGTTGGCTGGCGAGGACAGTTAAAGCATATTTAAAAATTCTTGAAACTGGACTTATCCCACTTGTTTATGTGTCTACGTCTGCATTTTTGTCATTATTTGAGTATTGTAAGCCTATATTACAGTCATACAGCATCACCAAGATACTTATAGTGACCTTGATAAACACTGACATTATAGTACCAGCATAGATAATTGGATGTACGGTGCAGTCGTGCAGCGGTAGCGTTGTCACCTCACAGCAGGAGGTTCTCCGGTTTGATTCGCGGCTGGGGTGCCTTCTGTGCAGAGTCTGCATGCCCTTCCTGCATTCATGTGGGTTTCCTCTGGGTGCTTCGGATTCTTCCCATGTTACAAAGACATGCGTCTGGAGCGTTTCTCCCCAGGCCTCCACTGAAAAATGGCTCGCTCCAAGTCAGACTTTCCCAGTTAACAAATGTAAAATAAATAAATGTAAACAGACATACACAACTGCATCTTGTCAAGTGTTATTTTGATGTACACATATGCAATGAGTGTCCTGCAAGTTTAACACTGAAGTGTTAGTCCCTGATTTTCTGAAGGATGTGCAATAGTTTTACAATGCTTACAACAATCAGGGTGACATGCAAAAAGTAAGAGTGTATGCAGACACTAATGAGCTGCTCAACAGTCAGTGCACTACCATGTGGCCTGCAATTCAGAGTCACTACTTCATCCATTGAAAATGGTCTGTGGCTTCTATAGCAGCCATGCAGTTGTATGCGTGAGTGTCAGTGTAAATAGGACACCATGATTGTATAGTTCTGTATCACTCAAGCACTTGTACTTTGCTAGAAAATAAAGTATCACAACACTTACTACTCATTTCATAGAAATAATTAATACAGTATATTGTCATCTATAGTACAGTTGCTAATAAAATTGTTATATATAATAGTTTCTGGAAAGATGGCACATACCCTTTATATATTCATAGATTAACAGTAAGCAGATGGCCTGAATGACCACACAGATCCTAACCATGTACCCTAGGAAGTGTAGCTGGTATGTTGAAAAGGATCATACTTTTTTGATTCCAGGTTGGGCTTAACTTGAAAATATTCAAAGTGTTATGCCATAACATGCAAAGAATGGTACAGGAAAGTGGGTATTAATTTTTCTACAGATACTACCTAGCTCTCAAAACCCTTAGTGTTGTTTGGATAAGGGACTTTTAGAGTTCCATGTTTATGTATCATAACGTTTTAAATAAAGGTCTAACTTTTGTACCTGGATTTGTTGTGACAGAAGATTCATTTGCACAGGATGTAGTACCCTTTTGTCGCTTACTCAATTTAAGACTGTTTTTAGATGATGAAGCTTCTGGCACTAATACTAATTCATTTAAATTTCACAGATCCACCTTTACTCCACCTGTGCATCAACAGGTTGCCTCCTTCCAGTCCAGTGTTCTCAAAGGTTTACATTTTAATACTCATGAACATCGTTTATCACCTCACAATCTCTCAAAGATCGAACTACAGGTAGTGTCAAATTTACAAAATAATAAGAATCTAGTTATTTTACTGCAGATAAGGGAGGAGCTGTGGTGGTTATGAATTGGGAGAAGTATTGCGATGAAGCCCAGATACAACTAAGGGATGGCCAGTATTACATGCCTATGTTGTTAGATCCAACCTTCAGATTCAAGAAATAAATAGACACCTTTCTTAAGCAGGCAAGGAATGAGGGTATTATTACAGATTCAGACCTATACCACCTAATGGTACAGGATCCTAAATCCCAGTATTTATATCTTCTGCCAAAAATACATAAGGATTTACATAATCCACCAGGAAGACCCTTTGTATCAGGCAGAGGGCCCCTCACCGAACTCATTTCACAGTTCCTAACCATGTATTTACAGCCATTATTGAAATTCATTAGAGCACATATACATGATACAACCCGATTTTTGGGCATTATTTCTGATATGCAATTAGAAATAGGTTGGCTCTTATGTACACTTGATGTTACGGCTCTTTATACTAACATCCCACAGTGGGCTGGCCTTTGTGCACTACAATATTGGTTAGAGAAAAGTGAACTCTATCAGCCTGGATTTAACACATTTTTGATTTGCTTAGCAGAACGTTTTGACTAAAAATGTCCTTTATTTTCAGGACCAGTGTTATTGGCAAATACAAGGTACAGCAATGGGGGCATCATTTTCCCCCATTTATGCTGACCTGTTTATGGCTTATGTGGAAGATCATGTTATTTATGACCCAGAACATAATTAGTATATTGAGGAAATTGACATTTGGAGGCACTATTTGGATGACTGTTGGCTAGTGTGGAGGGCCGATAGTAGCTATCTCCATGAATTTGTTGAATATCTAAATGGGAATAAATGGGGAATCCATTTCACAGTTCACTATCATTTAAAGCAGATTACTTGTTTGGATGTCCTGGTTAAAAGAATGAGGATAATACTCTTGCTAGTGACATTTTTCGAAAATACCCCCAATATAAATCCCTACTTCATGCATCCATCTTTCATCCACAAAATGTCATCAGGAATATTCCCAAATCTCAGTTCCTTCGGGTCAAATGTGTCTGCTCCAATTTGTAGTAATATGAACAATACAGGGATGATCTGATATACAGATTTCAGAATAGAGGCTATAAATATGGTAACATTATTACTGCCAGCAACTGGGCTTCTAGTCAGGATAGGAAGAACCTATTGATATACAAGGAACATTCTGAGGACAAAACATTGGATTTGAGGTTGGTTACTACATATGGACATAATACAGGGACTTTTTTGGATATTATTAACAGGCATTGGAACATTCTGTTATCAGATCTTAGATTATCCGCGATCTTAGGTAAGTGACGCCTCTTTTCTTTTCGGAGAGGGAGAACACTGGATTCCTATTTTAGTCATTATAAGCACCATCAGAGGGGTTCCATAACATGACAACAATGTACAAGTACAGGTGAGATATTGTGTGGTTGTATACTCTGTGGGCATTGCACACACTGTCTTAGAGTAAACAAAACTACACATTTTAGCAGCCAAAACCCATTGGTCTATGACATTAAGTTTTTGGCCAGTTGTGGGTCAGAATGGGTTATATAATTGGCCACATGTACATGCTCTGCTTTTTATATTGGCCAAACATCCAGACCCCTACGTTTATGGATTGGGGAACATCTGAGTGATATTAGGAATAAGAGACAATCAAATGTACTATTTAAACATGCACTTAAACATGGAAATGCCTCTTACAGATTTACTGTCATTGATAAAATATTTTTTGACAAGATGAATAAATCTGGGTGGTATACTATCCTTAATGCTAAGGAGAGGAAGTGGATTATTAAATTAGGTGGGCTTTTTCAGCATGGATTAAATGACCATTTATAATTAGCCAATAACCAACTCTGCGTAATTAACTGATTTGTATAAATATGTGGATGTGACATGGTTATGTTTAACACTGAGGGAGGCTATTTCAGCCGAAACCGGCCTGGTTGAATTTGTTGTGGGGCTTATAGGGGTTTCCCTACCATTTTTGTCATTTATGCTTCATTAAAAGAAGTTATATTAACTACTTTTTAGTGCTGGCCTTGATTTTTGACTTTGCTGAAGGTTTGTTGGGCCTGTAAACTTGCTATACTTGCGAGGGTATTTTTGGTTTAAATTTATATAACCATAATTTGGAACCATGATACCAGTGCCTTCCAAAACGTATCTACATTGGGTACACTGTCTACATTTAGTCATTCCCACATTCTGCTTCACACTTAGAGATCTTTCCAACACCATTTTTAAACAACAGTCTTTTTTGTAAGACACCATAGGTTGTGACCCCACCTTACTAATAACATTTTTATTTTTATTTATGAATATGTTTTTAAGGGGTTCCACTTATTTTGGTGGTCCTCAGATTGTGTTAATTTTACTTGTTTTGTATTTGGTTACTAGCATGGAATATTTTTAGCATTCATGATAGGATTCATGTGTTTATAAATGTTTTTTATTGTTTAAAATTTGTAATTGCTTTCCAATTGAGGAGGTCATGTGAGCAATTGAGTATGTGAATAAATTTGGGTGGTATATTGACAGCTGTTTGTTCTGAAGAAGTCTTGAGTTACATGTAAGACGAAAGTGCTTAACAGTTTTAATAAATCGGGTTCATGTTGAGCTGCTTTTTTTCAATTTTGTGTTTATTACTTTCCGCAGAATGTTTGTCAGTACCAGCAGCATTGCTGGGGTTATTTTTCCTCAGTTGGTTTCTTACATCCACTGCACTGAAGTTGAGTACTGCCTCCTTTTGGTCATTGAGAAGCTTTACAGCCTCCAGGTTCTTTTTCTCTTCAAACTTACCATAAAATGTGTTTAGATTGTCCAGAAGTTCAGTGCTATCATCGCACTGAGCTGACTTGATCTTGTAGTCAGTTGGCTGTTGAATACCATGCCACAGGCTTCTTGAGTCTTTCCCATCCTCAAATTATCCTTGTATCCTCTTTCCATACTCCTTGTTGACCTCCTTGATACCCTTTTTTAGATTAGCCCTTCCCACACTTAGACACTTCTTATTATTTGCCCTGAAAGCAGTGTTTCTTGCCCTCAGCAACTTGTACACCTTGCTGTTTAGCCACGGTTTTTGGTTGGCTCTTACTTTAATATTTTTGATGTTCATTACATCCTCCACGCACTAGGATATGTAAGCCATAGTTGTCTCAGTATATTCATATTTGTTCACCAGAACCAGTCCAGGGTGTTGAGCTCCTGAAACAATACATGAAGTAGGAGAGAGCATGCTTAAAGGCTTGGAAACTAATATTTGTTTAAATTTCAAATTCTCTGCTATTTGCAGTTATAGTAAATCATGAACTCAGATTTGAAATTTTATCTTTATCTCATTTGCTATGTTGTGGTCCTGTACTTTAAATGCATAATAATTCCTCCTATATTGTGCATATGCAGTGCAGTCTGAATAATCAACTATACATGATTACATACCCAACTAATAACCTTACTCAAGAATAAAATAAGCTAGATATATGCATGCTGTCAGTGACATGAATAAACTATATGTAACCCAAAGATATTGCACAAAGTGTTCATATGTGGACCTTTCCTCCTCTATGTGTCAGTGTACTGTGTGTACCTACAAACATTCAAATAAGTGGTGATGTACTGGGAGTAGCTACAAACATTCCACTAAATGACAGTGGATTTGTGTGTGCCTACAAGCATTCTACTAAATGCTGAAGTACTGTGAGTAGCTATGAACATTCCACTAAATGTCAGTGGACTGTGCATGCCTACAAACATTCCATTAAGTGCTGATGAATTGTAGGTAACTACAAACATTCCACTAAATGTAAGTGGATTGTGAGTGCCTACAAACATTCCATTAAGTGCTGATGAATTGTGAGTAACTACAAACATTCCACTAAATGTCAGTGGACTGTGTATGCCTGCAAACATTCCATTAAGTGCTGATGAATTGTGAGTAACTACAAACATTCCACTAAATGTCAGTGGACTGTGTATGTCTGCAAACATTCCATTAAGTGCTGATGTACTGTGAGTAACTACAAACATTCCACTAAATGTCAGTGGACTGTGTGCATCTACAAACATTCCACTCAGTGCTGATGTACTGTGAGTAACTACAAACACTTCACTAAATATCAGTAGATCGTGTGTGTCTACAAGCATTCCCCTTAGTACTGATGTACTGTGAGTAACTACAAACACTTCACTAAATATCAGTAGATCGTGTGTGTCTACAAGCATTCCCCTTAGTACTGATGTACTGTGAGTAACTACAAACACTTCACTAAATATCAGTAGATCGTGTGTGTCTACAAGCATTCCCCTTAGTACTGATGTACTGTGAGTAACTACAAACACTTCACTAAATATCAGTAGATCGTGTGTGTCTACAAGCATTCCCCTTAGTACTGATGTACTGTGAGTAACTACAAACACTTCACTAAATATCAGTAGATCGTGTGTGTCTACAAGCATTCCCCTTAGTACTGATGTACTGTGAGTAACTACAAACACTTCACTAAATATCAGTAGATCGTGTGTGTCTACAAGCATTCCCCTTAGTACTGATGTACTGTGAGTAACTACAAACACTTCACTAAATATCAGTAGATCGTGTGTGTCTACAAGCATTCCCCTTAGTACTGATGTACTGTGAGTAACTACAAACACTTCACTAAATATCAGTAGATCGTGTGTGTCTACAAGCATTCCCCTTAGTACTGATGTACTGTGAGTAACTACAAACACTTCACTAAATATCAGTAGATCGTGTGTCTACAAGCATTCCCCTTAGTACTGATGTACTGTGAGTAACTACAAACACTTCACTAAATATCAGTAGATCGTGTGTGTCTACAAGCATTCCCCTTAGTACTGATGTACTGTGAGTAACTACAAACACTTCACTAAATATCAGTAGATCGTGTGTGTCTACAAGCATTCCCCTTAGTACTGATGTACTGTGAGTAACTACAAACACTTCACTAAATATCAGTAGATCGTGTGTGTCTACAAGCATTCCCCTTAGTACTGATGTACTGTGAGTAACTACAAACACTTCACTAAATATCAGTAGATCGTGTGTGTCTACAAGCATTCCCCTTAGTACTGATGTACTGTGAGTAACTACAAACACTTCACTAAATATCAGTAGATCGTGTGTGTCTACAAGCATTCCCCTTAGTGCTGATGTACTGTGAGTAACTACAAACACTTCACTAAATATCAGTAGATCGTGTGTGTCTACAAGCATTCCCCTTAGTACTGATGTACTGTGAGTAACTACAAACACTTCACTAAATATCAGTAGATCGTGTGTGTCTACAAGCATTCCCTTAGTACTGATGTACTGTGAGTAACTACAAACACTTCACTAAATATCAGTAGATCGTGTGTGTCTACAAGCATTCCCCTTAGTACTGATGTACTGTGAGTAACTACAAACACTTCACTAAATATCAGTAGATCGTGTGTGTCTACAAGCATTCCCCTTAGTACTGATGTACTGTGAGTAACTACAAACACTTCACTAAATATCAGTAGATCGTGTGTGTCTACAAGCATTCCCCTTAGTACTGATGTACTGTGAGTAACTACAAACACTTCACTAAATATCAGTAGATCGTGTGTGTCTACAAGCATTCCCCTTAGTACTGATGTACTGTGAGTAACTACAAACACTTCACTAAATATCAGTAGATCGTGTGTGTCTACAAGCATTCCCCTTAGTACTGATGTACTGTGAGTAACTACAAACACTTCACTAAATATCAGTAGATGGTGTGTGTCTACAAGCATTCCCCTTAGTACTGATGTACTGTGAGTAACTACAAACACTTCACTAAATATCAGTAGATCGTGTGTCTACAAGCATTCCCCTTAGTACTGATGTACTGTGAGTAACTACAAACACTTCACTAAATATCAGTAGATCGTGTGTGTCTACAAGCATTCCCCTTAGTACTGATGTACTGTGAGTAACTACAAACACTTCACTAAATATCAGTAGATCGTGTGTGTCTACAAGCATTCCCTTAGTACTGATGTACTGTGAGTAACTACAAACACTTCACTAAATATCAGTAGATCGTGTGTGTCTACAAGCATTCCCCTTAGTACTGATGTACTGTGAGTAACTACAAACACTTCACTAAATATCAGTAGATCGTGTGTGTCTACAAGCATTCCCCTTAGTACTGATGTACTGTGAGTAACTACAAACACTTCACTAAATATCAGTAGATCGTGTGTGTCTACAAGCATTCCCCTTAGTACTGATGTACTGTGAGTAACTACAAACACTTCACTAAATATCAGTAGATCGTGTGTGTCTACAAGCATTCCCCTTAGTACTGATGTACTGTGAGTAACTACAAACACTTCACTAAATATCAGTAGATCGTGTGTGTCTACAAGCATTCCCCTTAGTACTGATGTACTGTGAGTAACTACAAACACTTCACTAAATATCAGTAGATCGTGTGTGTCTACAAGCATTCCCCTTAGTACTGATGTACTGTGAGTAACTACAAACACTTCACTAAATATCAGTAGATCGTGTGTGTCTACAAGCATTCCCCTTAGTACTGATGTACTGTGAGTAACTACAAACACTTCACTAAATATCAGTAGATCGTGTGTGTCTACAAGCATTCCCCTTAGTACTGATGTACTGTGAGTAACTACAAACACTTCACTAAATATCAGTAGATCGTGTGTGTCTACAAGCATTCCCCTTAGTACTGATGTACTGTGAGTAACTACAAACACTTCACTAAATATCAGTAGATCGTGTGTGTCTACAAGCATTCCCCTTAGTACTGATGTACTGTGAGTAACTACAAACACTTCACTAAATATCAGTAGATCGTGTGTGTCTACAAGCATTCCCCTTAGTACTGATGTACTGTGAGTAACTACAAACACTTCACTAAATATCAGTAGATCGTGTGTGTCTACAAGCATTCCCCTTAGTACTGATGTACTGTGAGTAACTACAAACACTTCACTAAATATCAGTAGATCGTGTGTGTCTACAAGCATTCCCCTTAGTACTGATGTACTGTGAGTAACTACAAACACTTCACTAAATATCAGTAGATCGTGTGTGTCTACAAGCATTCCCCTTAGTACTGATGTACTGTGAGTAACTACAAACACTTCACTAAATATCAGTAGATCGTGTGTGTCTACAAGCATTCCCCTTAGTACTGATGTACTGTGAGTAACTACAAACACTTCACTAAATATCAGTAGATCGTGTGTGTCTACAAGCATTCCCCTTAGTACTGATGTACTGTGAGTAACTACAAACACTTCACTAAATATCAGTAGATCGTGTGTGTCTACAAGCATTCCCCTTAGTACTGATGTACTGTGAGTAACTACAAACACTTCACTAAATATCAGTAGATCGTGTGTGTCTACAAGCATTCCCCTTAGTACTGATGTACTGTGAGTAACTACAAACACTTCACTAAATATCAGTAGATCGTGTGTGTCTACAAGCATTCCCCTTAGTACTGATGTACTGTGAGTAACTACAAACACTTCACTAAATATCAGTAGATCGTGTGTGTCTACAAGCATTCCCCTTAGTACTGATGTACTGTGAGTAACTACAAACACTTCACTAAATATCAGTAGATCGTGTGTGTCTACAAGCATTCCCCTTAGTACTGATGTACTGTGAGTAACTACAAACACTTCACTAAATATCAGTAGATCGTGTGTGTCTACAAGCATTCCCTTAGTACTGATGTACTGTGAGTAACTACAAACACTTCACTAAATATCAGTAGATCGTGTGTGTCTACAAGCATTCCCCTTAGTACTGATGTACTGTGAGTAACTACAAACACTTCACTAAATATCAGTAGATGGTGTGTGTCTACAAGCATTCCCCTTAGTACTGATGTACTGTGAGTAACTACAAACACTTCACTAAATATCAGTAGATGGTGTGTGTCTACAAGCATTCCCCTTAGTACTGATGTACTGTGAGTAACTACAAACACTTCACTAAATATCAGTAGATGGTGTGTGTCTACAAGCATTCCCTTAGTACTGATGTACTGTGAGTAACTACAAACACTTCACTAAATATCAGTAGATCGTGTGTGTCTACAAGCATTCCCCTTAGTACTGATGTACTGTGAGTAACTACAAACACTTCACTAAATATCAGTAGATCGTGTGTGTCTACAAGCATTCCCCTTAGTACTGATGTACTGTGAGTAACTACAAACACTTCACTAAATATCAGTAGATCGTGTGTGTCTACAAGCATTCCCCTTAGTACTGATGTACTGTGAGTAACTACAAACACTTCACTAAATATCAGTAGATCGTGTGTGTCTACAAGCATTCCCCTTAGTACTGATGTACTGTGAGTAACTACAAACACTTCACTAAATATCAGTAGATCGTGTGTGTCTACAAGCATTCCCCTTAGTACTGATGTACTGTGAGTAACTACAAACACTTCACTAAATATCAGTAGATCGTGTGTGTCTACAAGCATTCCCCTTAGTGCTGATGTACTGTGAGTAACTACAAACACTTCACTAAATATCAGTAGATCGTGTGTGTCTACAAGCATTCCCCTTAGTACTGATGTACTGTGAGTAACTACAAACACTTCACTAAATATCAGTAGATCGTGTGTGTCTACAAGCATTCCCCTTAGTACTGATGTACTGTGAGTAACTACAAACACTTCACTAAATATCAGTAGATCGTGTGTGTCTACAAGCATTCCCCTTAGTACTGATGTACTGTGAGTAACTACAAACACTTCACTAAATATCAGTAGATCGTGTGTGTCTACAAGCATTCCCCTTAGTACTGATGTACTGTGAGTAACTACAAACACTTCACTAAATATCAGTAGATCGTGTGTGTCTACAAGCATTCCCCTTAGTACTGATGTACTGTGAGTAACTACAAACACTTCACTAAATATCAGTAGATCGTGTGTGTCTACAAGCATTCCCCTTAGTACTGATGTACTGTGAGTAACTACAAACACTTCACTAAATATCAGTAGATCGTGTGTGTCTACAAGCATTCCCTTAGTACTGATGTACTGTGAGTAACTACAAACACTTCACTAAATATCAGTAGATCGTGTGTGTCTACAAGCATTCCCCTTAGTACTGATGTACTGTGAGTAACTACAAACACTTCACTAAATATCAGTAGATCGTGTGTGTCTACAAGCATTCCCCTTAGTACTGATGTACTGTGAGTAACTACAAACACTTCACTAAATATCAGTAGATCGTGTGTGTCTACAAGCATTCCCCTTAGTACTGATGTACTGTGAGTAACTACAAACACTTCACTAAATATCAGTAGATCGTGTGTGTCTACAAGCATTCCCTTAGTACTGATGTACTGTGAGTAACTACAAACACTTCACTAAATATCAGTAGATCGTGTGTGTCTACAAGCATTCCCCTTAGTACTGATGTACTGTGAGTAACTACAAACACTTCACTAAATATCAGTAGATCGTGTGTGTCTACAAGCATTCCCCTTAGTACTGATGTACTGTGAGTAACTACAAACACTTCACTAAATATCAGTAGATCGTGTGTGTCTACAAGCATTCCCCTTAGTACTGATGTACTGTGAGTAACTACAAACACTTCACTAAATATCAGTAGATCGTGTGTGTCTACAAGCATTCCCCTTAGTACTGATGTACTGTGAGTAACTACAAACACTTCACTAAATATCAGTAGATGGTGTGTGTCTACAAGCATTCCCTTAGTACTGATGTACTGTGAGTAACTACAAACACTTCACTAAATATCAGTAGATGGTGTGTGTCTACAAGCATTCCCCTTAGTACTGATGTACTGTGAGTAACTACAAACACTTCACTAAATATCAGTAGATGGTGTGTGTCTACAAGCATTCCCCTTAGTACTGATGTACTGTGAGTAACTACAAACACTTCACTAAATATCAGTAGATGGTGTGTGTCTACAAGCATTCCCCTTAGTACTGATGTACTGTGAGTAACTACAAACACTTCACTAAATATCAGTAGATGGTGTGTGTCTACAAGCATTCCCCTTAGTACTGATGTACTGTGAGTAACTACAAACACTTCACTAAATATCAGTAGATCGTGTGTGTCTACAAGCATTCCCCTTAGTACTGATGTACTGTGAGTAACTACAAACACTTCACTAAATATCAGTAGATCGTGTGTGTCTACAAGCATTCCCCTTAGTACTGATGTACTGTGAGTAACTACAAACACTTCACTAAATATCAGTAGATCGTGTGTGTCTACAAGCATTCCCTTAGTACTGATGTACTGTGAGTAACTACAAACACTTCACTAAATATCAGTAGATCGTGTGTGTCTACAAGCATTCCCCTTAGTGCTGATGTACTGTGAGTAACTACAAACACTTCACTAAATATCAGTAGATCGTGTGTGTCTACAAGCATTCCCCTTAGTACTGATGTACTGTGAGTAACTACAAACACTTCACTAAATATCAGTAGATCGTGTGTGTCTACAAGCATTCCCCTTAGTGCTGATGTACTGTGAGTAACTACAAACACTTCACTAAATATCAGTAGATCGTGTGTCTACAAGCATTCCCCTTAGTACTGATGTACTGTGAGTAACTACAAACACTTCACTAAATATCAGTAGATCGTGTGTGTCTACAAGCATTCCCCTTAGTACTGATGTACTGTGAGTAACTACAAACACTTCACTAAATATCAGTAGATCGTGTGTGTCTACAAGCATTCCCCTTAGTACTGATGTACTGTGAGTAACTACAAACACTTCACTAAATATCAGTAGATCGTGTGTGTCTACAAGCATTCCCCTTAGTACTGATGTACTGTGAGTAACTACAAACACTTCACTAAATATCAGTAGATCGTGTGTGTCTACAAGCATTCCCCTTAGTACTGATGTACTGTGAGTAACTACAAACACTTCACTAAATATCAGTAGATCGTGTGTGTCTACAAGCATTCCCCTTAGTACTGATGTACTGTGAGTAACTACAAACACTTCACTAAATATCAGTAGATCGTGTGTGTCTACAAACATTCCACTCAGTGCTGATGTACTGTGGGTAACTACAAACACTTCACTAAATATCAGTAGATCGTGTGTGTCTACAATCATTCCCCTTAGTACTGATGTACTGTGAGTAACTACAAACACTTCACTAAATATCAGTAGATCGTGTGTGTCTACAAGCATTCCCCTTAGTACTGATGTACTGTGAGTAACTACAAACACTTCACTAAATATCAGTAGATCGTGTGTGTCTACAAGCATTCCCCTTAGTACTGATGTACTGTGAGTAACTACAAACACTTCACTAAATATCAGTAGATCGTGTGTGTCTACAAGCATTCCCCTTAGTACTGATGTACTGTGAGTAACTACAAACACTTCACTAAATATCAGTAGATCGTGTGTGTCTACAAGCATTCCCTTAGTACTGATGTACTGTGAGTAACTACAAACACTTCACTAAATATCAGTAGATCGTGTGTGTCTACAAGCATTCCCCTTAGTACTGATGTACTGTGAGTAACTACAAACACTTCACTAAATATCAGTAGATCGTGTGTGTCTACAAGCATTCCCCTTAGTGCTGATGTACTGTGAGTAACTACAAACACTTCACTAAATATCAGTAGATCGTGTGTGTCTACAAGCATTCCCCTTAGTACTGATGTACTGTGAGTAACTACAAACACTTCACTAAATATCAGTAGATCGTGTGTGTCTACAAGCATTCCCCTTAGTACTGATGTACTGTGAGTAACTACAAACACTTCACTAAATATCAGTAGATCGTGTGTCTACAAGCATTCCCCTTAGTACTGATGTACTGTGAGTAACTACAAACACTTCACTAAATATCAGTAGATCGTGTGTGTCTACAAGAATTCCCCTTAGTACTGATGTACTGTGAGTAACTACAAACACTTCACTAAATATCAGTAGATCGTGTGTGTCTACAAGCATTCCCCTTAGTACTGATGTACTGTGAGTAACTACAAACACTTCACTAAATATCAGTAGATCGTGTGTGTCTACAAGCATTCCCCTTAGTACTGATGTACTGTGAGTAACTACAAACACTTCACTAAATATCAGTAGATCGTGTGTGTCTACAAGCATTCCCTTAGTACTGATGTACTGTGAGTAACTACAAACACTTCACTAAATATCAGTAGATCGTGTGTCTACAAGCATTCCCCTTAGTACTGATGTACTGTGAGTAACTACAAACACTTCACTAAATATCAGTAGATCGTGTGTGTCTACAAGCATTCCCCTTAGTACTGATGTACTGTGAGTAACTACAAACACTTCACTAAATATCAGTAGATCGTGTGTGTCTACAAGCATTCCCCTTAGTACTGATGTACTGTGAGTAACTACAAACACTTCACTAAATATCAGTAGATCGTGTGTGTCTACAAGCATTCCCCTTAGTACTGATGTACTGTGAGTAACTACAAACACTTCACTAAATATCAGTAGATCGTGTGTCTACAAGCATTCCCCTTAGTACTGATGTACTGTGAGTAACTACAAACACTTCACTAAATATCAGTAGATCGTGTGTGTCTACAAGCATTCCCCTTAGTACTGATGTACTGTGAGTAACTACAAACACTTCACTAAATATCAGTAGATCGTGTGTGTCTACAAGCATTCCCCTTAGTACTGATGTACTGTGAGTAACTACAAACACTTCACTAAATATCAGTAGATCGTGTGTGTCTACAAGCATTCCCCTTAGTACTGATGTATGCCCCTGATGTGGTGCTGCACCATTTGTCCACTAATAGTTGTTTCTTAGTACCACAGTTCAATGATTTGTCTGCCATTTATGTGGGCGTCTGGAAAAGTGTGCACCAGCAATGTGTCAAAGGGTAGCAAGTAACAGCATTATAGAATAGTATGTGAACTTACTGCACATAAACTCATTGCTTCCTGCAGATTTTGCTACTATTAGCAACTGATATGTTAAGTAAATCTGGTGAACCTCTCTTGTTAAGGTGGTGGAGTGGGTCACTGTTATTGCACAGCTGTGGTTTCAATATTGAAGTTTATTCCTTTCAGCCAATACCAGAATGAGTTCAGCACTTAGTTTCTTATAAAATATTTGCCGAACTACTGTTGCAAAACAGTTGACAGTGATAATCTGCAAATATCTCCTTTCATGGTATCATTTATCATTTTTTTAAAGTGTGCCATTGATTAATGTTTTATCCTATATACATTGCAGTAGACCAATTCATGTGCCTGACATAAACTATGTGCTGAGTGAAACATTAGGCATGTTACCTGCTACCAAAATTTAAAAATTGGTATATTATTCATTTAATTGAACATAATCTCCATATGATCATATTTACCAAGGGTAACCGACAAATTCCCGAGCATCATGAAATTCAACCCACTGAGGCTTGGAGTACCTCTGTAGGAAATCACTGTCAGAGATTTCTGCCAGCAGTGATGCCCTTTTCAGGGGAATTTCCCCCTTCTTCAAATAACAGCATCCATGGAGTTGGTATATATAAAAAACACATAAAAACTGGGGGTGGGGGGCTGGCTGTTTTTTCTGGGGGAATGCAGTTTGGGGTTTCTGATCCTTGGCAGGTTTAACTTTGTCCGTCCATAGTGGAAGCATTAAATACAGTAAAGAATGAAAGCTTACCTGAACTGTGTGTGTGTGTGTGTGTGTGTGTGTGTGTGTGTGTGTGTGTGTGTGTGTGCGCGTGCATTAGATAAGATAAAAGCCAATTAGTGGGTGAGTCTACCTCATAAGTGCTGTTGTCATTTTTCTGTGCTGTCTTCGTCTTTCTCCAAAGGTTCAGATTGGGTGATTATTTTAGCCATATTCTCATTAACATAAACGATGCTTCTCTATGCACACAAACATTCATATATAGTTTGGGAGGGGTATTAACATCAGGATTCAGTACTTAGCTAGTACTTAAGTCTGGCAGTTGGTTTAGAGGATTAAGGAGGTGTTAACGAGCCATTTCCCGTGGTCCAGAGGTATAAGGTTTTATTCCCTCAGCCTCCATTACTTAACTGGTGACTTTGAGCAAGTTACTTAACCAGATATTGCTCCTGGTCTGACCTTGGAAAGGTCCATGGAGATCAGTATTCTACCCCAGGAAACAAATATAAATAAATTACTTTCCTGCTGCATTTCCATATTCATCTGACCCAGAACTGAATGTCTTTAAACACCAAACTATCACACATCTACTTCATCTGCATTGTATCAAAGGAACATTTTGGAATAGGGTTAACATCTGTCCCTCTTTGCAAGAAACACTCCCAATTTGGGCAGTTGTGCCCTGTGAAAAAACTTAAAAAAAGGCAAATGTCCTGAGATTTTAAGACAAAATGTATTTCTTAAGTTTTCTTTAATAGTTGCATAAACCAGTTATTTTGTATCTGGAACACATAAATATTATGTGTGATATTAACCTTTCTTATTTGGAATGGTGATGGACAGGTTGACAGACGAGATCAGACAGGAGTCCCCGTGGACTGTGATGTTTGCAGATGACATTGTGATCTGTAGTGAGAGTAGGGAACAGGTGGAGGAGACCCTGGAGAGATGGAGATATGCTCTAGAGAGAAGAGGAATGAAGGTCAGCAGGATTAAGACAGAATATGTGTGTGTGAATGAGAGGGAGGATAGAGGAATGGTGAGGATGCAAGGAGTAGAGGTGGCAAAGGTGGCTGAGTTTAAATACTTGGGATCAACAGTTCAGAGTAACGGTGAGTGTGGAAGAGAGGTGAAGAAGAGAGTACAGGCAGGATGGAGTGGGTGGAGAAGAGTGTCAGGAGTGATTTGTGACAGACGAGTACTAGTAAGAGTGAAAGGGAAGGTCTACAAGAGGGTAGTGAGACCAGCTATGTTATATGGGTTGGAGACAGTGGCATTGACAAAAAGGCAGGAGTTTGAGCTGGATGTGGCAGAGTTAAAGATGTTAAGATTTGCACTGGTTGTGACGAGGGTGGACAGGATTAGGAATAAGTATATTAGAGGGTCAGCCCAGGTTGGAAGGTTTGGAAACAAAGCCAGAGAGGCACGATTATGTTGGTTTGGACATGTGCTGAGGAGGGATGCTGAGTATATTGGGAAAAAGATGCTAAGGATGAAGCTACTAGGTAACAGGAAAAGAGGAAGGCCTAAGATAAGGTTTATGGATATGGTGAGAGAGGACATGCAGGTGATTGGTGTGACAGAGCAAGATGCAGAGGACAGGAAGAAATGGAAACAGATGATCCACTGTGGCGACCCCTAACGGGAACAGCCAAAAGATGATGATGAACACATAAATATATGAAACAGCATAAGCAATTCAAATGCTACAAAAATACTCCTTTATTTTGGCAAAAAGTGAAGTTCTGTCCTTTGCACTGGTTGTGGGTATGTTTTGTCCTGCAAAATCTCAAATTTCTACAATAAATGTCCCACTTTGGGCATTTGAAAAGGTGGCAACCCTAGTTTAAAAAGTGCCGGCGTGTCTCTTTCTGCTGACAGATTATAGTAAATGAGTACAAACATCACTGCTAGGCAGCTTCTTTTGGATTAGTGCCAATAAGTTAATTATTAACTGTTTATCAACATGAGTGTTGTCTGTCTTTCTGTAATGAGAAGCAAACATAATTTCAATATATAACATTATCAAGCACTCTCTTCTGAAAACTGTTCAAAAAATATTTTGAGATTCTGTATGTGCATTTCCTAATCACTCTTTGTATTTTTATAATGAATTAAAACTGCAACAGTATTAAACAGCTCTTTGTTTTTCTCAGAGTTAACGATTACAAACAATGGCATCTTTCATCCTGTAGAGTTTTTTAGCATTCATACTGCCTTATTTCTTTGTGTAAATAAGGATGTAGAAATGTGGCTGAGTTGCTGCTTCAGTTTTATTTACACTGTAATTTGGGCAACTGTTACTACCTTGGATCTTATTACTGGTTTTAGTACTGAATTTACATTTTCTGATGCTTTGCACAATGTTTCTTGTGTGAAAGGATATTAAGAAATAAGAAATGAATGTAGTATAACCAGACTTTCTTGCATCTTCTCTTTTCTTAGTATATGTGTAACTAGATATTTTCCCTAAACATACAAATAAATGGTTAAATTTCGATTTTTACTTTATATATAAACTATCCCCATTCTAACTATCCCTTATGAGACCAAATGAACATAAGAATTCTCATACTTTACTTGACGATGTAGTCACTTCTTGTGTATATATTGTATATATATATATATATATATATATATATATATATATATATATATATATATATATATATATCTATGTATGTATAATTTTCTTGGAACGAGATTGTTGTCTGTTTTCTTTAGGTAGGTATTTGTATTGTTTATTTGTGTTTTTGAGTTACTGTATTGTTATTATTTGAAAAAAGAAAATTGAAATTAAGAGATTTTGGAAAAAAAAAAAGATTCCTTCACTTCACTCTCTAACCACTTGCAAGTACTGTTCCTTTTCAGTTTTGGCAGCCTTTCTTTTGATATGTAAATAGCGCAAACAATCTGTGCAAGCCACATTGCAAGCACTATTTCTGTTTTACAGCTAGTTGGCTGATAAATTTTGATAACTGGCAGTTGTCTTTCATTGCATTCATATATTTCACACTCCTTGTTATTATTATTATTACTGTTTTATTAAAATTTAAATTATGAAGGAGGATGATTCATTTGCATTTAGCATTCTGTGTAAACATGACTGTTATACAATGCATGAATGAACTGGCATAGGCTCACCATATAAACGGGGTGGGGGGGGGGGTTGTTGGACTCATACTGTGTAAACTGTAATAAGATGAAATAAGGACTTTCACTGGCTTCAGACAATGGTGTGCTAAATCTGCCAATACAAGCACAAGTCGTAGAACAGCTGCAAGCTCGACCACCCAGATAACACACAAACAATACGTCTTTGATAGCTAGTGAGTCAGACAATAATGACCTGGTGAAGGATCTGTCAATAAATAATATAATAAAAATGGCAGATAAAACAGAACTTCTGCCACATTTACATCTGATGTAACTACTGAATAGTAATAAGGGAAGAGAAGTACATCAGTGTGAAACTTAAGGCAGTCACTAGATTTAATCAATCTGTTATGCCATAGGAATAAGCAAAGAAGTGAGTGGAGCAGCTAAGGGAAGAATAATACCTAAAGAATGTCACAAGAAGCAGGAACAAGCATTAATAATACTGTGGGGCAAGCATTAATAATACTACAGAGCTTGCAGGCACTAGAAAAAGGGTTCGTCTGCAAAATCAGCAGTACTACACTTAGTAGGTTAGCCAAACCCAATAAAATGATGTTAGTGATAATTTGGTCTGTCACTGGAGGAGCAAACTCACACTTGCTTGAGGAATGACCTCCACAAAGTTGTGACCCCCTGCTTGGGCAAAAGTTAACATTCAGGAAAAACTGCTGAAAATCCTAAAGCAGAAAAGTATGATCACAGCAGCAGACTTTCATGTAAGAATTAATAACCTACAATTGCAACTCTATTTGGAAGTTGCAAGAAAAACAGCAAGGGTACTATCAAAAAACTGGAAGAAGGGAAATATGCTTTCTTCTTAACTATTCTCCATGATTAAGCTCCTTTAAAGTTATGAATAAAGAAAATATTCCTCACAAGTGCTCATATTCTATAATTTGCAGTTTTACAGGTATGGGCTTCATTGGTAATTCTGTCTCCTTTTGAAATAAGCCACACCTACAGTCTAGTATCACATCTGTCACCTACTGGTTGATACTCTTTGGCACAGTGATATATTTTTTTATTTATTTATCCTTTGTTGACCAGATTAGTCCCACTAGGCTAGTAGCCTTTTTTCAGGGGAGACCCAAGGTGGTATTTATGGTATTTATAATAATATAGGCGATTTGGCCAGGGCATCAGGGAACTTTTCCCACTCTTTTTGATATGTGCTGTAGGATCTTTTACATCCACTTGAGCTACCACTAACTTAGGCAGATGGGACCTTGGTTTAACATCATATCTCAAGGACAGACACCTCATCCAAAGGACAGGTCTCATCCAAATATATGCCAATAAGATGCTTCATACCTGGCATTTTTTTCTGGATTGGGTATTGATGGACATCAGTTAGTTTCTGGCACATTTAAGCTATTGCCCAGCAATGCCTGAAACAAACAACATAATGATAGTACAACATTTGGAATGAGGCTCTGATCTTCAATTCACTGTGATCACCACTCAAATAAGGTATGTGGAGCAGGACTAGATTATATTCCTATGGACTGTCAGTTGTTTAGAAAAGTCATCCTAGTGATGATCAATGTGGATTGTGACAAGATAAACAACACAGACTATTCTCTGGTGGCTATGACACAAATATAGCCCCCTTCAGGTTTATACAACCCCCCCCCCCCCCCAGAATTGCCTGATAAAGATTTTAGAGAAC
Source organism: Protopterus annectens (assembly GCF_019279795.1). Lineage (NCBI taxonomy): Eukaryota > Metazoa > Chordata > Ceratodontiformes > Protopteridae > Protopterus > Protopterus annectens. Next base: position 561,784,437 of record NC_056731.1, read on the forward strand.
AAATTGCTTTTTTATGCATGAGAGACAACTAGGTTAAGATCTCATGAGAATAGTTATCATAGAAAACAGTGCTGCAATTACTAATTCAAAGGAAATTATGAAATTAGTTTTATGACAAACTCTGCCATAACGGTGCCTTCAGAGGTGTGCTGCAACTAAGCATTGTTGTGGCCAGGTCTCACTAAAGGCTCATTCATTCTTTCTAAACTATCCCTGAATATTCTCCTAATATTTTCCTTCTTAAAAGTGGTATTTAAAAAAAAATCCCGACTTTCTTCCAGTAATTTTTACATGCCGTCTGTGTGACAGCACTTGCTAAGTGCTTTACTGGCTCTCAAAGCTGTAAAACACTTCATGTTTTTTTTTTTCCTTTCATAACTGGCAATAGGAGGAGTAGATAAAACACCTTGCACTGTGATCACTTATGTCTGTGTTTCACTGATCCTGGTAAGTATTACGTGTTCTTGACATGGATGCCAAGTTTAACCTCTTGTGATGAATTTCACTGCATCCATATCTCAAACGCATAACAATATGGTTACGATCGGTGGCCCGATCATAACCCTCTATGCTTGACATGAGTGGCTAGAACTATAGGGGTTTAGTTAAATTTTCCTTGATTATGTGCAGAAAGCAGAAAACCATCAGATATTGTCTGCTCTCATTAAATTGTGGGACCAGTTATCATATTTATAAATTTATTAGGGATGCTGCCTCTTGAAGTTCACACAAAATTTTTCTGCAAGTATATTTGTTGGTAAGTGATCACGTCATTGTTTATTGATAAGATGTTACATCTACAATTACTGATTTCACTTTAAGTTTTCTGATGTAATTAAAACATAACGTTTTATTACTTAATGCCTTTTAAATAAAACTCAGTTCATACATCTGGATGATGTGAGAGAAACATAGGTTGCTTCTGTATTTTAATGTAGAATTTTTTTTTATAATTAGAGTAATATTTGAAAGTTGAATCATACCTCTTTCTGTTGCATATTTCTTTTTCATTTTGAGATTCCATCAACTTTTTTTTGGGGGGGGTTATCTCTATATTTGTGTCTTACAGGTATATTTTACAAATAAAATTGTTATGATTATTATCATAGAACTCACTGGTAGTATTCTGAATAGATTTGTTTTAGATCACTGAGAAAACAATCCTTATCACAAGGAGACAGTGAGTAACTCTTTGCCCTTGCTAATTGCCCAATGTGGGTTGAGCAATTTGCGAAATGGAGATAAGTTGGATTTCATAGACATGGTAAAGCTGGACTGAAAAAGCACCTCATTAGTGGCAAATTACCATGTTTGTGAATTGAACGCTGTGCTGTTAGACCAGACTGTGCTAGCATTCTTCATAGAAGTCCAAGTATTGTATTTACATAGGCATGCACGCACATAAACACGTATACCTGCATACTTGGGCATGTACATCCCCTCAGCCACAAACAAGCCTGCTAACACTCACAAACACTCACCCAGACACCTGCACACATGGTTCAAAACACACACACGACACACACACACACACACACACACACACACACACACACACACACACACACACACACACACACACACACATTCATTGGTCTTCATTCATGGCCTACATACACAGACACACAGACACAGACACACAGATAGAAACACACACGCACACACATACAAACATACATTCATTGGTCCTCATTCATGCCCTACAGAGAGAGACACACACACACACACACATGTGCATGCGCGCACATATATACACACACACACACATTCATTGATCATTATTCATACCCTACAGACACAGACACTCGCACACTCACAAACACACACATACATTCATTAATCCTCATTCATGCCCTACAGCTGCAGACACACACACACACACACACACACACACACACACACACACACACACACACACACACACACACACACACACACACACGTACACACGCACACACACACACACACACACACACACACACACACACACACACACGCACACACATAAACATACATTCATTGGTCCTCATTCATGCCCTACAGACATGCATGCATGCGCGCACAGACACACACACATACACACACACACACACACACACACACACACACACACACACACACACACACACACACACACACACACACACACACAGACACACACATTCATTGGTCCTCATTCATTCCTAAAGACAGATACACATACACACATTAATTGGTCCTCATTCATGGCCTACAGACACATACACACCAGAACTCCGAACCATCCCAAATTACTCGTTTTTTACCAAGTTTGGGGGTCCCAATAATGGGGTGCCACGATTCCCAAGTGGCACCCCTTCATTTCCGATTTTACATTCTATTTTTTTAGATTCGGTGCTTTCAGAGCAGATGTCATCACATGCGCAATGATGTCAGCTCCATCAGCCTGTTAGAATTAAGCTCAGATGTGTGCGCATGTGACACACATCTGTTTGAATGCAGAAACTGTTTGAATACTGTCCGGTGGGCTGCTTGGGTAGAACAGAGCCTATTTAGAAGGCTGAATCAGTTTGAATACTGGGGTTTACAGGCTTCTTAGTGAGCCGGTTCGGGCATATTGGATTTTACAACTGCAGAGGAAGCAAGCGGCGCTATTAGATTGTACAACTGCTGCAGAAGAAGCTGGCAACCTTAAGGTACCTAAGGGGTGTGAAAAGTGAAAAACACCATACTTTCTGCTCTGTCTGCTGTGTCCTTTTGATGGACGTAACATAAACAGAATCATCCTTGACTAACACTGTCTTCTCTTATCTGGCAGGAAAACTTAATTCTACCTCTATTGGACATATGTACAGTAAATATAAACCATACAGAAATGAAAGCAATGTTGTTACTCATTTGTAAACCGCTTCTGTTGCAGACTTTTGTCATGTTCAGTTTTAGCTATGTTTTACTGCATTGTATTTTACTGCATTGTACTTTTTCATTACTTCTCCTTCTTATACTATACTACATTTCTTTCATTTTATGTTATTGTGTCTTAAATACAGATAGTGCCTCATAGTTCCAGCCTGTTACAGGCAGTAACCTAACTGCACATGTAAATAATGCCACACAGTTCCAGCCTGTTACAGGCAGTAATACACCTGTGAATGTAGAACATGCCAGTCTCATTATGAGTTTTTTTCACTTAACCACACTGTGTGTGTCTGTATGTGTGTGTGTGTGTGTGTGTGTGTGTGTGTGTGTGTGTGTGTGTGTGTGTGTAGGTGTCTGTCTTTTCTTCCTCTTTCTTTTTAATGCACTGATAAAAACTGACAGTTTATTTTCAAACCTAGATATAAATAAGCCTTCAGCATATTTTCTAGCTATATTCCCCATATTCCAAAGCCAGTTTCCTGACACCTCCTGTAAAATCTCCTGCCACATGATCTATAACAGCAAATACAATTATATAATATTAACAAGAAAAAATGTCTAATGCTATATGCATAGGTTTTACTTTTTTATTTTTTTCCATGTTTACTGAACTAGTTTTTGGAATAAAATACCAGTCTTTATATTCCAAATCTTGTTTTTGTGTTCTCGTTGTGGTAATTCCAAAATGCATTAGTTGGTGCTATAGTACTTTTCTCTGTGGTCTACAGCTGTAACAGTTGTGTTTTTTTTTTTTAATGAGACAGCACAGACATTGGCAACCTAACACTGTTCTATGGTAATAAGCATTGTACCTAGTCTGTACCTCCCTGACTGAAGCTATATGTAAGGGCCCTAGTCCCCTAGTGAAGTTGTGACATTTTGTATTGCATTTTTGTAGTAAAAGAAATGTAAAGGACACAAAAGATAAAAAAGTGTATCATTTGTGTTTCCTGCTAATGATGAAACTATCACATTTTTTGTTGTTGTTGATCTTTAAATTGCTGCAGTTTGACAGAATGTTTAGGCCCTTTTTGCCCCAATGTCTACTACCTGTCAAGCCATCCACCTGAAAAGGCTTAACCCATTTGCTCTTCCACCAATATGAAGGATGTACAGGGGCAAGAAATGCCCAGAGAAGCCATCATACAGAGAACCATAATGATTGTTTGTGCTTGGCAGCTATTCATGCAACTGAGGGCATTTTGTTATAGTCCTAACACTATCACCTGATGATGACAGAAGACGCTGGCGACCTTAAGGTATCTAAGGGGGGTGTTTGGTGTGTGAAAATGCCCCCAACTGATTACATCTGGTGGCTAGAGGTACTCAGGCTAAACCCTGTGCCTTGGGTACAGGTAAAAAGAGCCTAAGTCCCTAGCCACCACCACTTATGAATTTATGCCTCACATCTGTTTTCAGGATTTTGCATTTGAATTTCAAACTTCATATTCTTCCGAAAATAAATAGTAAAACAAAACCTTTTATTCTAGCAATTTTCTAAGTTTGTAAGAACAGTATTTGAAATGTTTCCCTATTTTGGGGCTGCATTCCCCCATTATTGGCTTTGTTCTGTTTTTTTTTTTTTTTTTTGTGCTAAGAGGTTGAGAGCTATGGTGAGAAGTGAGAACTGAATTCACTAAATGACAGCCATTTAAGTTTCAGTCTTCCAGTCTTTCAGGAAACTGCTGATTTGGCTTAGTTGTATGTTGTTCTGACTGTAGTGTACAGGAACCAGAGTTCAAGACTTGGCAGTGAAATGTATGGTGGTAACACAATGTTTTATTCAAGCAACTTTCCAAAAGTATACAAGCAATGTTTAAAATGTGTCCCTGGTTTTTTGCCCCCCCCCAAATTGAAAATAAGTGCAAGAAGCTGTGCAACATGCCTATGGCTTACACTACTGTGATTCTATATCTATAATATTTTGTGTGTGTGTGTGTGTGTGTGTGTGTGTGTGTGTGTGTGTGTGTGTGTG
>NC_056731.1:562131809-562136809 GCF_019279795.1 Protopterus annectens
TGTGTGCATGCATAACTACACACTATACGAACACACCTAGGGCAGCCCCATAACTACACACACACACCACATCACCATGCCCAGTTCACCTCATTACATCCCTCACCCACACACATGGTGTCAAATGTATGGCTCACCCTTGGCCTCTGGCAATCTAACAACACACCCTGTGCATATGATGATACCTGTGCCACATCCCTGTCATCCATAACATCGATGCAGGGACAGGCTAATATGGTTCTGATGCACACGGTGACTGTACCATAGTGTACCAAAGTACTGCAGTGTAACATGTTGTCAGGACTAAAGTTTAATGCATACATGTCAGGTAGTGTAGCCATCCAGCAATGATGCATTATAGCTGTTAGTAACACTGGTTGATTGTGGTCTCCATAATGGTATCCATTTGTGTTGTAGGTGTACATGTGTCAGCACAAGGATGGTCTGCAATCATATTCTACAACGGGGTATGGCACTGTGGTGACACTGTGGCTGTGACATATCTGAGGTGCAGTTGAACACATGTCACAGGTTTGTCTAACAGTTATTCCCTGTGCCACATGGACAGGTGACCCACTGGGATGTGTATAATCTGCAACCTGATGTAGACCCATCCACATACACGCACACTCTTACTTGGCAACACTGGGACTAGACCCCTACCTAGGTATGTAGTGCTACTGAAGTGTGTGGCTTTCATTGCACACATCACACAGTGTTTAGGGTAAGATGTGTTCCAGGTTACATGTTACATGCAGAACATGTACAGTATGCTAATGGGGGATGTAATGGGTGTATATGGACAATACATAGTGTGATATACCTTCATATACACATTGACAGACACATAACAGGCAGACACACGTCCGACAGACCTGGGCCACTCACTTCTAACATGACCGTGTGTCCAATGTGTTACAGGTAGGTTGCACACAGCACATGCATAACTGCGCCGGATTGTGGTATCAGTTATTTGTATGGTTGATGATGACAGTGGTAACCATAAAGTGGTACATGGGACATATACCGAGTGTACCTTAATATAATGACAGTGTACAGAGCACCCACATCACCCAGTGGATATTGCACTCCCTGAAACCCATGATGACACTCTGACATACCCACCATCACACATTGCCCACAACTGCGATACAACCCACTGTATATCCCAGCAGTGGTACTACAGGGATATGCATCTAATGCACATGCCACAGGCATAGTAGGGTGTTGCATTGTCATGCCTCAACTATGGGCAACAACAACACTATATGTACTACTGTGTGGCAATGGGTATTGTAATAAGAGTATGCAGCCTCGGAATGCTTTACCCTACAGATATACGGACATGCACACATACACACACTTGCCAGAATTCAGTGGGTATCCCATACCTATCAACCTATTTGTACAATACTGTTGTGCTGGTACTGCAAGGCTCGTGTAGCCGGTATGGAGAGGATCATAACAGGGTACATGTAATGTCCCATACAGCAACAGCCACAACTGACTATGGCAATGGGTGTTGTGGTGGTTGTGAAGGCCCACATGGAATTCCCAAGTACAGGTGTACTAACATGCAGGCATTGCTATACTCAGTAATGCACACATACACATGTGTCAGTACTGGGGTGCATCTCTGCAGGTGGTCATAGCTGTGTACCTAGCTATTGTCCATGGAGAGATGAGTTGTGTAGGGGATGTGTGTACAGTGGTATCCTGCCACCTGCCATGTGGCAGCAGGCAATCTATTGACAGACACCACTGTGGTAACCCTCAGGGTGAGAGTGACATGCATCAGCAAATCCTCTGGGTGCCTCCTGCACATAGTCACTGAGGTGATCAAGTTGACATGTATGCAACATGTATTACAACACATGGTTAGTGTCTGTGATGGAGACCTGAACCCAAGCATGTTCTGTTGACTGTGGTAGTGTAGTGGAGGTACCCATGGCATGTGGTGCATACAGGTTGTTGTCCCTATATGTGCCAGCTCTTACACAGCTGGGCAGACATGTCAGTCTCAATCAAGCATAGGTTGCCTGTACATATCCCAGCTGGATACCTGCCATCTGCACATCTGTACAGGGACTGATAGTCACCAGCTTGGCAAGTAGCTGTGCAGTAGGATGAATATGTTGACAGATAGACATTTGACAAAACTATGTATGCTATAACTACATGTTGGAAGCCCTCACTAACATGTGCTGTACAAATGGTAGTCTATAGTTACATTCCATGTCAGATCATTATCAATAGTGGATATATACTGTGACACAGCTCACACACCAGGGATACAACAGGGAGGCCTCAGAGTCCAGCTATGCCTGCAAGTGTGCCTGTTGTCAGTACTACATTTAACACTCTACTCTTGCCTGGGAAAGCACTGTCAACAGTAGTGCCACCATGATACACTACATGCCAGTGTGACAGCACGTACCCTGGGCTCCAACACCTGTATGTAACACATTCACATGGATAACAGTGCTGTACAGGCCTCATATACTTCTGTGTCCCAGACATGACAGTCACACCCCTAGCTACTGTAATGACAGCACATAGGCACATGTATTGTACATGGCATTACATACACTTATTACAGATATCATTACTTTGATATGTTATTGGACTGGGTGATGTGAACTGGTTACCAGGGCTAAGCCATGCTTAGCAGGTATCAACATTGCTCCAATATAACAGCTAAGCTGATTTGTGCACTGGTAAGCAAAGCCTACACTGTGTAAGCACCCGTACATTTACCCGTAGCTTAGCACTGCTTAGCTTTGCACAAACCCATGCAAACATGCTTAAAGCTGCTCAAAACTGCCTTAACCACTCTGTATCCAACAGCCCTTGTTTTGCCCAGCAACAAAATGAACAGACCTTGCAGGTCTTGAACCTAAGACCCTGTACACTATAGTCACAACACTTACCCACTACACCATGACCACTGCGAAGACAACTGTTGTTTTTCCAATATATCTGTCAATACACATATTGATTAGTACTGAACAATTGCCTTTACTTCCACAATTGTGTATTACTTTTTATTAATATGACTGTTGCATCACATATGTTGTTTTATCATAATGTACACATATCAAATACATACGGTGAGATACATCTGGGAGGATATACACAACGGTGATGTTTACACATGACAGGAATATGAATATATACATATACATATGTTGATATATGTCTATATGTACATACACATGTATATTCATACATATGTCTGTATACACATCAGTATAGTGCTTCATATATATGGCCATGTGTAGATCTTTTTGTATATACATATACATATCTATATATATATATATATATATCTATATATATATATATATATATATATATATATATATATATATATATATATATAAAATAGATAGATATAGGTATATATAGCTATATATGCATACACATCCTGTGTGCACAGATATGCCTATTTATGTAGATATATATGTAGATATCTATAACTATATGTGCATACATATCTATCCTGATATACCTATTACTGTCAATATATATGTAGATATCTATAAGTATATGTGCATATGTATCTCTATCTGTATATGTGTAGACATATATTGCTGTAGTAAAATAAACAAGGTAAAACCACCAGGGCTCTAAAATCCAATTTATTCCAACGATAAAAACAAATTGATAAGCACTTTCACGTGAGATAACCACGCTTCATCAGATCTTGATACACAGTGAAGCACTCAATTTAAATAGTAAGTCACATAATCACTAAAACCAATTAACACAATATAAAACTCATTAAGCAACTCATTAAACAATGATTATGCAGTTGATTATTTAGAGGACCATGCCTCTAATTAAAGCCTGATACTCACATAACTGTTTAGTCCTGGGTGTATATGCGCTCGTAGCCTAACTATCCATTTAGGTTCAACAGATTCAAGATAATTATCTTTGTTACCCCCTCTTGGATTCTCATATACCAGTTGCAGTGCTCTAAAGCTAAAGGTATGTGTAGTAAATTCAATAATATGTTTAGCTAGGGCATTCTGTGTATTATAATTTTTGATGTCATATAAGTGATTGTAAATCCTGTCTCTTAACCTTCTAGAAGTCTTGCCAACATAGAAACATTCACAACAATTACAGTTGGCTAAATACACTAGGTTACTGGTATCACACGTGACATGGAACCTGTGGTAAAATTCAAAATTCAATGTAGGATGGTTATAAACCTGGATCACAGTTATAACTTTACACATATTACACCATTCACAGGTCTCAAGCTCTGATCTTGCTTGGCACATTGAGTTTTATTCTTACACAATGACTGTTTCAAATTCAAATTGTTTTTATATGTAAAACTCAGGTGCATTTCCTACATTGTCTGTAGCTGGGTCTATGGTTAAAACATACCAGTTACATCTGATGATTTCAGACATAATCTCGTTATCATTTGCATATTTGGTCGTAAAACAAACTTTCATTTTTTTTGTGTTGTTTAATATTCCTAGACTAGTGTGATGGATTTACAAATCCAGCCTCTGTTGGCATTTTATCATCAAAAACAATATTTTTCATTTTATCAAGTACTGTTTATCTATCTACAAACAGCTGTTCTAAGGTGTCAATTTAGGCATTTAGATCTGTTTCCTTTTTACAGATCCTCCTCATCCTGTGATACTATCCTCTCACTACATTTGGGAACATGAACCTGGGGTGCATGCTGCTAAAATCCAGCAAGTTATTTCTCCAACATGGCTTACGAAATAAACCAGTCATAATAGTCCCAGTTTCATCCCTATATACAGTCACATCTAAAAATTCAACTTTATGCAGTGATGATGTCATAGTAAATGTTAAAAAATCGGTCGTAGACTCTAAATAAGTTATGAAATCAAATAAACAAGAAAGTTTACCATCCCACAGCAAAAAAAAATATAGTCTACAAACCGTCTATACAATTTGATATGTGAACAATAGACGCTGTTAAATAGATGCATATTCTCCCAGTG
>NC_056731.1:562141809-562206809 GCF_019279795.1 Protopterus annectens
GTTATCCGGAGGTTATATGGGCAAAGGGTATGTGAAGGTGTCTGGCATCAGACAGCATGCTTCAGTATGCCAATGGGGGTTGTAGTGAGTTTGAATGTGGTCAAAAGCATCATACACCACACACACAGACACAGGGTGCCAGTACTGACATGCATGCGTGCATTGCTTCATGAGTGTGTAGTGGTCGACTGTGCCAGAAGGCTATACGAGGCTAGGGGAAGGGTATATGTTGGCATCAGGCCACATGACAATGGTCTGCAGTGTGGCTCAGGGGGATAGTGTCTGGATTGTCCCACACAGGTGGGCATTGTATTCACCATCTAGTCACCTGGGTAAATATTGTGTGTGGCCATTATTGTGCAATGCTTGCCATGTATGTCTTCTTTAGTCCATGACATGGACATTGTCTGGGATGTACACACATCCCATATGCATGTGCAGTGACATTTGCAACTGTACCTGGGGTGTCTGGCCCATGTTGTGTACACAGATTGTTATCAGCAGATGTACCTGTCCTGGCCTCATGTACTGGGAACTGGTAATGGACAGCAGGTTGACCTTGCACCTACATTGATAGCATGATACAGGTATTCCCTGGTGTCAGTGGCATCTGCCCATACAGGGCATGTGTTTAAGACATGGTATGTCTTTTGTGGGACATATTTGATGGCACCACAGGTGTTGCAGGCATCCAGTGGGGAACATAGTGAAGGCACACTGTCTGCATGTACATGCCTATTGTACTGATGGACAGGGTGCCATGCCATCTGTAGTCCACTGCAATTACACCATGGTTACTATCTGTGGGCAATATGCAGGGTACTACCAACATAGCAGTTGTTGCCTAGGCAAGTGTGTTTGTGTATGAAACATGGGTTGAGAGTGTTCTCTGCGTAATACAAGTGTTGCTAACTTTGTTTGCCAGGCCTTGATGTCACATGTAGGGGTATGGATTGCCACCAAAGCCTCTTGGCTATTTCACATCTGTTATCCTTGTAAGGTGGACATTGTGACATATAATAGGGCCACCATATAAGACATTTGCAAAACCCGCTCCACAACGAGTCCAGTGGTTACACACTCACAGCCACCTCCACACAGGATACAAATGACAAACACACACACACACGCGCACGCACGCACGCATGCACACACGCACACACACACACACACACACACACACACACACACACACACACACACACACACACACACACACACTTGCCCTGTCTGGGATTAGAACTCCTACCTAACTAGTTTATTACACTACAGTATTATGCGGTTATAGAACGCACCATGGAGATTACTGGAGTACTCCTTCCCCAAAGGTGTATTTCACTGGGTATGACATCAGCAGACTTGCAAAAGAAGATCATTGGAGGTTGTTGTAACTATGAATGGCCTCAAAAGCATTGCACCCTACACAGGCAAAGAAACACACAAACATCCACACTTGCCATACGTGGGAAGGAAACCCCAACCAAAGTACTATATCTCACTACAGCGTGAAATTCTTATAGGATACATATACATAACACTCCCCTGCAGGTATGGCAGTGCATGGCTAAATGTCTCCAAAGTCCATCAAAATTGAAAGAAAGCCAGCACAATAGTGGTGTGAAAGTTCATAGCTTCATAGGTAGGTACTAGGCTATCAGCCCTGTGGCCTATACAAGCCCAGCCAAAAAGGTACCCTGACTGTTGCCACCCAAGAAAATTATTTTCCTGTGCCACTGTCGAGCAGAGCCACAGAGGTGATCCCCGGGGTGAATTTCCTATTTCCCATCCAATCATCAAGATTTTTTTGAAGAGTGTTAATGAGGAGCTTTGTTTTCTATAGATAGGTAGTTTATTCCAGAGTATGGAAGTCTCTGGGACAGGAATCTATCCCTCTGGCATGCTCTGTTTATTGTGATGACCAGGTTTAGGTCCCTAGAGCATGTAGCTTGGAGGGACTGGGATTTCTTTAAGTGGGGCATGTCCGACAGCTCTGGGTTTGACATAGCTTTGTATGTTAGGCAGAGATCACCTCTGACTAGGCAATATATGACGGAGTAAAGCTGGAGTTTTTTGAGACGGTCTGCATAGGGCATCTGTTTGAGGCCAGTAATCCTGGGGTATTTCTGTGGCCTTTCCAGTTGTTGTATATGTCTTGTGAGGTACATACCAAAAGGGGTAGTACTCTATAATGGGTCTAATGAGTGATGAGTAGAGGGGAACAATGACCTCTTTTTTTCTGGATGAGAAACCTTTTGTGATGAGGTGTGCCACATAGAAGGATTTCCTGACTACTGTGGTGATGTAATTATCAAAGGAGAGAATACTGACAACCTGTGTCCCAAGGTCTCTTATCACACTTTTGGTGTTAAGTATACTACCACCTATGTTGTAGTTCATGGGTACAGAGTTTTTACCAAAGGGGATGACAGTGCACTTTTTGGCATTGAGCTTGAGGCCATGGCCTTGACACCAGGCTTCTGTCTCATTGAGGCCCTTTTGTAGGATGTCCACATCGTTAGGAGTTTTGATTATGGTTCCTAGTTTGCAGTCATCTGTGAACTTCATTAGCCAAAGACCTTCTGTGTTAGCCTGTACTTCAGAGAAGTAGATACCAAACAGGAGAGGACACAGGACTGAACCCTGTGGTACCCCAATTGTCACTGGTCTGAAGTCGGATTTGGAGTCTGCTACTTTCACAGTGTGGGTTCTGTCAGTGAGCCAGTTGGCAACCCATCTTGTGACATAGGGATTTATACCTAGTTTAGTGAGTTTATCTATAATTCCAGAGTGGGGGATGGTCTTGAAAGCATTGGCAAGATCTAAATAGGCTGTGTGAACCACCTTACCCTTGTCTACAGCTTTGGTGACTGCTTCAAAGAAGTCTATCAGGTTTAGGAGACATGATCTGCCTTTTACAAACCCGAACTGGGTGGGGTCCAAAGTTTGGAGATTACCAATGTCTTTGTTTATAAGTTCCATGATGATACATTCCATGGCCTTGCAGACCAGGCTCATCAGGCTAATGGGGTGGTAGTTCCTGGGGTCCGTAGTGGCTCCCCCCTTTTGGAGTGGGATAACCGTCGCTGTGCACCATTCAGCAGGCATAAAGCTTGAGGTGAGGCTATGATTGAACATGGTACTTAGGTGGGGTGCCAGTTCATTCTGTAGTTCAAGAGAATAATCCTTTAATAAATATGGCAAAAAACAGACTGGTTTCGGCAATCCAAACTATGCCTTCCTCAGTGTGAAAAATAATTACAAATTGCCATATTATATAGGAATGATAAAGACAACATCACAAGATGATTGGCTGGTCACAATTGCTCATTGAGTCCTGGTGGAAATAATCCACCTAATCTAATTATCCATCTTTTTTCTTTTTGATTAAGAATAGTATGCCAACCAATCTGGTTACCTCTATTACCCCTAATAATATCAGTAATAGTGAATCTGAAAGAGGCAGATGAATGCAACAAGACATGTTTATATAGGGCACTGGGGAATTTTTTTATGTTTAATATCACTCAAATGTACTTCAATGCAATATTTAATAGGCCTGGACATCTGGCCCACATAAAAAGCTGAACACGAGCAAGTGGCTAAATAGATAACCCAATCAGTAGTGCAATTTGCAAAAAATCTGATATCAAAAACCTTGCCACCGTTATGGCTACTAAAACATTTAATTTTATTCATCCTGAGACAATGGACGCAATGTCCACATGGAAATCACCCATGAAGATATCCTTCTGTAAGGGTTGCCTGCTTGGGTGATGGAGGATTATCCAACCCATGTTTGTAGTGATTGAAATAAGAGCCTAAAGTTTTACCCTTCCTATAACCAAAAGGACATCTATCCTGAAGCAAATTAGCAACTCTGTCATCCAACATAATAATATTCCAATTATGCTGGACCTTCTCACAAAACATACGGGTATTGCATCCATAAGTAGTAATCAGCCTAATCTGAGATAGATCATTGTTGGCTTTATCCCTATAGGCCATCATTTCAGTCCTGTCCATAGATGATACTTCATGACAAGCCATGGTAATTGTCCCTGGTTTATATCCACTACGCTTAAATCTATGAACCATATCCCTCCTGAAATGTTCATAAGTACTTGAGTCCGAACATATCTGCTTAATTCTCATAAATTGAGATTTTCGTATATTTCATATGACATGGTGTAGATGATGGCTGGATGCATGCAATATTGAATTATATTCAGGGTATTTGTGGAACACCTCAGTATTCAAATTATGATCTGAATTTCTAGTTATCAATACATCTAGAAATGTGATCTGATTCCTGTCATAATTGCATGTAAACTATATTTCCCACTTATTATGGTTGATATAATCCATAAACTCCTGTAAATATACAGTGTCACCCTTCCAAACTAACCAACAGTTTTCAAGATAACGATGCCATATGTCCATCTCAGGCAAATATAAATTATGTAGGGGATCATAGATCAGTTGTTCTTCTATATATGCCATGAATAAATCAGCATAAATGGGGGGAAAAGATGCCTCCATTGATGCCCCCTGTGTCTGCCAAAAACATTTGTCCTGATAATAAAATACATTTTTGGTTAGCACATGTTCTGTGAGCCCAATTAAAAATATATTAAATCCAGGTGGATAAAGCTCCGAAATCTCCAATCAATATTGAATAGCAAGAATCCCCACCCAATTGCGGATATTGGTCTAGAGAGGTGATACATCCAATGTACATAAGAACCAGTCAGGTTCCATTTGGGTATCAGCTATAATTCATAAGAATTCGATCGTATCCTGGATACATGCTCTTACATGTCTAAGTAATGGGTGTAAATACTGGGTCAGGAACACAGACAATGGCTCAGTTAAAGAGACCTGGCCAGAAATGATGGGTCCCCTGGAGGATCCACTAGAGATTTATGTATCTTTGGTAGTAGGTAACTTAGGATCTGATACCATAAGGTGTTTAGAAGTAGTTTGGGATATAATACCTTCCTCTACAGCCAATGTGATAAAAGAATCAATCTCATGTTTAAATACCCTAGTGGGATCCAATGGCATGGGCATGTAGTGTAATCAGTTATTAAGTTGTCTCTGAGCCTCATTGTCATATTCTCCCATTCCATCACCACAATCACTCCCCCTTTGTCAACGGGTAGAATAACAATGTTCGTGTTGGATCTAAGTTCGTGTAAGGTTAGTTGTTGATGCCTGGAGAGATTATGTGGCTTCAGCTGTCCATCACTGTGATATACATGTAAATCCTTAACTACTTGATTTAAAAATAGTTGTACAGTGGGCTGCATAGGCGGCATAAAACTGGATTTCTGAAAATGGAAAAATTGATTAACTGAAACATTATCCTCTTTATCAAAGAATAATCTTAAGTTTAATGCACGGCAAAATGAGTAAACATCCAAGACAAAATCATCCTCAGCTACAAAGAATGCAGGAACAAAATTGAGGCTTTTATTCAATAGGTCAATCTGTGTAGTTGTTAAATCACATGAAGAAATATTCAGCACATTACAATCATTTATTTGCTGCTCATCATTTGTAATACGGTCTCCACATTGGGTATGTCCATGATGTTTGCGCCCTGCCCTTTGTTTCCTGACTCTAAAGGGATATCCATATTACCTTGTTTGATGTGGGTGAGACTAGGCTATGTGATGCCTCAGAGTCAGTCCTAGAGGAGGATTCCTCCCCTGAGGTTCCCCCAAAAGTGGAGGACAATTTCCTCAATATGGACCTAGGTCGCTTTCTTTTGTTCGGTTTGAATCCTGTGGTAGTAAATTTCACATTCTTTTGTGGTCCAAAAGGCCTACCCCATTCATAGTCCACCTGATCCCTATTAAATTTATGTAACTTCCTCTCTTTTAGTTGTTTCAACAAGGACAACAATTCTTGGCCCAGTTGTTGAAGACATGTCTGGTAAATAGCCTGTCCTTCAAATTGTTTGGTCTCCTCACATAATTGAGTGACCTCAACCAAACCACTATCTATACAACGATCATAATAAGAAGCTAAAGCTTCAACAAAGCACATAGTGGCATGTTGTTGCACAGATAACCACTGTTGCTCTAATTCCTGGTCCATAAAGGACACCAATGGCTGAGTCCTGACCCAAAGTCCACTAGAAAAAATATTCTTAGCTATATAGGCTTTAAATAGCTGGAGATGCCAAACAATGGTCCTAAGAGATTTCATACTCCTTGACAATTTGGAAAAAAATCTCACTACAATTGGATTTAGTTTGGGCAAATTCTATCATATCCTGTGTATTCTGCTGATTTCCCAAGCCAAATACCCCAATATCATCCCGATCAGATGATAAACCCTTGTGTAATTGACTAAGCTCCATAATGATTAAGTATACCCTATAGGTATCAACCAACCTAATAGGTTTATACTATAGCCAAAATGTGTGCCAAAACAGTAGAAGTACTGTCAGTAGATATACACAAATATCCCCTGGATACTACTTACAACAGAATAAACACCCAAAAAAGTGAGTCGCACTTAATCAAATACTTATTTAAGCCGGACACACAAACCTATTCACACCAAATATACCCTCAAACACCAATACACAAATATCCTAACACTAACACTGCAGTGCTAAAATGTCTTTCAGAATAGACCCAGAGCAGAAATAACAGAGGACAATAGTAGCCACCAGCTAATTTTTTTTTTTCGAGTATAAGGGCATTAATCCACATACCCAAAACCAAGAACCTAGATTATTGTGGTGCTACGTACTTCCGCTACTCACATTCAATATTTCAAATCCTTGCCAAAGAGTACAATAATAGCCCCTACCAATCTTAAACAATTAACCAAAAAAAAATATAGAACAGCACATATCTGTTCATAAAAATGTTAATTGGTAGTGCTACATATCTCCATGGCAACCACATATATAGCCAAAAAATATATTTTGTACATCACCATCAATAATAATAAGCACTGCCAGAGTAGTGTAGTAAGGCCAGGCACAATTACTAAACAATAATTAGATGTGATTAGCTGTGTGTCCAAATTTAAAAAAGTACCATATATATCTACAGTATAGACCCCCACACTGTTCCAACAACCCTACTAACTAAAGGGATTTCAAAAATACAAGTAAAAGACAGAGACCAGAACATCAAAATCTAATATATAAGAATGTCCAATATTATAACCCAAGCCAAATCCAAAGTAGTGTTAAAAAGAAGGGATCCATTTATATCAATATTTGAAAAATGACTTGTAGAGATCCTATTTTCAACTAAATCCTAATGGTATTTGAGGTTCACACCCAAAGATCGCCACTAATATGAGGGGATAATGGTTACTAATTCCAATAGGAAACCCTTAGTCTAGACAAGAGATAAACAACCAGGTTCCAATTATACATTCAAAAATACCTATCCCCCCCCAAATGAATGGTTCTGGGTCACAATCCTATCGGATAAACATAGTAAGTATGTGTAACAACCAATATTCATGTACACATAAATAACAAACTTAACTACTAATAAATGTATGAAAAGCAGCCCGGACCATAAATTATATATCGTGTCACTTCAAAAAGACTTCCGGTAGACCCAATACAGCATTAACAAATAAATTCAAAAAGCTTAATCCAACAAATGTCCGAAGCCCATATAAACAGGCTAGCACTCTCTGACTCTAAGCAATAAACATCATAGTTCATATACATATAAAGGTCATTGTTCACATACACATGTAGTCCCAAGGAATTTATAAGTCCAGAATATGTGAAGTAAACAACAATAATTAGAAACAGTGTCCTGGTTTCTATATGTTGGAACCTACCCAAACTAGGCTCAATAATCCAACAACGAGGGTTCAGAAAACGTGACTATCTCCAAAACACCCGTTGGTATATAGTCCACCAATGCACTATGTTAAATCCCAAAATTTACCAAATTATATTTGAATTAAGGATTCCCTTAGGTCTTATAAAGAATAAGCAGGTCGATGACAAAGATGTAGTCCAAAAAATGTCCAAAACCCACAGTAAGCAGATTAACCCTTGAAGACTCTAAACAAGATGTACAAAACACAAGTCTTTATCTGCATACGCTTTTCTTCCTGAGACAACTGATGAATCCAAAAATGCGGTATAAAAAGCATTCATGAATACTATGACCTCATTCCCAATTCAGTAGTTCCTCTGTAATGGGAATAGTTGTCAAATCCGTACCAAATAAGAACTCAAAGCAAAAGTCAATATGCACGTATGCTTTTTCGTCCCAAAAGGCTAAGTCCGGCTCATACAATATAATGTGCATTTACTAG
Source organism: Protopterus annectens (assembly GCF_019279795.1). Lineage (NCBI taxonomy): Eukaryota > Metazoa > Chordata > Ceratodontiformes > Protopteridae > Protopterus > Protopterus annectens. Next base: position 562,150,123 of record NC_056731.1, read on the forward strand.
AGATAGTGACGGGCCCAGCAAACCAGATACAAAACTCAAGAACCATGGTCCCCTTCAAAAAAAACGCACGTTAATATCCAGTCAGGCAATAAATATCACAAAAAGTGATATTACATCCCAAAACATACCCTATTAAGCAACTCCTCCATAAGGTGAATGTATAGTTGTAAAATCCATACCAAATCAGGAAGGTATGAAGCACAAGTAGGCCCAAACCAAAAAGAGCATAACGCCAGCAAGATATCATCCAAAATGCACCAAATAATCCCAATACCGTAAGAAACAGATGATCATCCACCAAATATTCAAAAAAACGACCAGTGCTGGGGTAATGGTACCTAACTCATCCTAAAAGGTGCTCTGAAACAGCACCTAACAGCAGCCTAACTCCACACGCCAACAGCAAAAAACAGGAAACAGTACCAATACAAATAACACTCCCCTGCAGTTACGGCAGTGCATGGCTAAATGTCTCCAAAGTCCCCGACCAAAAGTACTATATCACACTACAGCATGACACTGTTATAGGACACATCATGGAGATTACCAGGCTACTCCTTCCCCAAAGATGCATTTCATAGTGAATGACATCAGCAGGCTTGCTAAAGTAGGGCATTTGAATTGTAGTGAGTGTGACTAGCCTAAAAAAGCATTGCTCCCTGCACAGACAAAGAAACACACAAACAAACATCCACACTTGCCATGTGTGGGAATAAAACCCCCACCAAAGTACTATATCACACTACAGCATTACACTGTTATAGGACACACCACAGAGATTACATGACTACTTCTTTCCAAAAGGTGTATTTCACAGTGAATGGCATCAGCAGGCTTGCCAAAGTAGGGCATTTGAATTGTAGTGAGTGTGACTAGCCTAAAAAGCATTGCCCCCTACACAGACACACACAGTTGCCATGTCTGGGATTAGAACTCCAACCTAACTAATTTATCAAACTACAGCATTACACAGTTATAGGACGTGCCACTGAGTTGACTGGGCTACTCTCTTCCTAAAGGTGTATTTCACAGTGAATGACATTAGCAGGCTTGCAAAAGTAGGGCATTTGACTTGTAGTGAGTGTGACTAGCCTAAAAAGCATTGCCCCCTACACAGACACACACACAGTTGCCATGTCTGGGATTAGAACTCCAACTTAACAAATTTATCACACTACAGCATTACACAGTTACAGGACGTGCCACTGAGTTGACTGGGCTACTCCCTTTTTAAAGGTGTATTTCACAGTGAATGACATCAGCAGGCTTGCCAAAGTAGGGCATTTGAATTGTAGTGAGTGTGACTAGCCTAAAAAGCATTGCTTCCTACACAGACAAAGAAACACACAAACATCCACACTTACCATGTGTGGGAATAGAACCCCTACCAAAGTACTATATCACACTACAGCATTACACTGTTATAGGACACACCATGGAGATTACTGGCCTACTTTATTCCCAAAGGTGTATTTCACCACAGTGAATGACATCAGCAGGCTTGCCAAACTAGGGCATTTTTATACTGTAGTGAGTGTGACTAGCCAAAAAAGCATTGTCCCCTACACATACATAGACACGCACAAGCACACACACACAATTGCCATGTCTGGGATTAGAACTCCTACCTAGCTAGTTTATCACACTACAGCATTACGCAGTTATAGGATGCACCACAGAAATTACTGGGCTACTCCTTTCCCAAAGGTGTATTTCAAAGTGGATGACATCAGCAGTCTTGTCATAGTAGGGCTATGGGGAGGGCAGTGTGTGTGTGTGTGTGTGTGTGCATGGGCCATAACCTATTCATCTAGAGGCAGACACACCACACACAGGCACACGCAGGTTTATATTCCGCAGGTACATGTATACAGCTGCTAGATGACTACTGCCTTGTACAGTCATGTTGCACAGCTAGCACTTGCACCACAGAGTCCATCATGCTGACATACCAGTGGCTAATTTCTACAGTGAGTGACATTTACACATCATGTGGTTGTAGCCATTTGGCTGTGTGTTGGGTGGGACAGGCCTCATGACAAAAGGCTCTTTGTCACTGACACTCTCTTCCACACATCTATGTATGTCTACTTTGGCATATTATAGTGTGTTGTCCTTGGATATATGGTCTGTATTCCTATCCAATGTGTGTGCAAAGCATTACTGGTGCATACTGAGGAGTGTATCCACTAACATCTGCAACTTTCAGATATGTATGGTCCACTGTTGTTGGCAGACATGGGCTTCTTTTGTTTAAGTGTGTGAGCATGCCCAGTATGACCTTTCAGTATGTTGTTGTCTGACATTGCCTTCATTCTCTAACAGTGTGAGCATGCCTAGTATGCCCTTCTGTATTGAATGTGTGGATCCATTCCAGGTAGTTTGTACTCCAGTGCAGACCTTTGTGTTCTACACCTACACGTAGCAAACTGTTTCTGCAGGATATCTGTAGATCAGTTGGTGATATGGGGTCAACATGTGCAAGGGATAGTGTGTACTGTAGATGATTGTGTCTGTGCTGCTTCTGCTACATGGTACTGGTGTTAGCAGAGATATTCAGACATATGCACTGTTATACACTGTGATGTTTTATGTCCTCAAGTACTGTCAGGTGGACATTCTTGCTCACAGTGATGTCCTAGGGAACACAGGGTGACTGCAGCTGTATCCAGTATTGTGGGCAAATGTCTATATATTCATGGAACGTTATGCCATTCTGAAGGGGGAGCTGCAGACACTTGCTGCTGGGTCTATGCATCCAGTTCAGCACCTTGGTACAGTGCTGGCAGAGGATCCCATACTTGTACATCCATTAACATGACAGTATGGCCTTATCTTGCTGTGGCGATACCTCACAGCTGTACAGATTCACACAGGTTACCCAGAGGCAGGGGTGCATGGGCAGGTTTGTAGCCACCCATTTTTGTGTTTGCAGCCAGGGATAGTATTTGCACATGACTGTGTGTCAGACCTTGCACATTCCATGCTGCCCATGCCCCCTTCCCCCATTACTCTATCCTCTCCCATACATCATGCATACATTCTCTGATACTTTTCCCTAAAGTTATCACCTTATCACAGCTGTGTTTTGGTGTTGGCCCACAGTTCATGCAGTGGGACATGGTGGATATGTTACTGTGGTTTATCCACATGGCTTTGCATATGGCTTATGTGGAGTGTGTTATGTAGTTATTTTGGGTGTCCATATCATAACATACATTGGCAGTATGGTGAGACACAGGCCTTTGGCAGAGGTCTGTAGGCCATTTGGTGGTGATGCAGGCCAGCTGTAGCAGGCCGTTGCATTCTGTCAGTCCTACAGTCCCAGACTTCCATACAGTATATTCCCCTGGGGTGACAGGGTAGGTGTGCACGGTGTTCATGCCAATACTTTCTATCAGTTTTGATCAGGTGGTGTGGATACTGACAGGGTGCTACTTACAGCTAGGGACACACATGCATGGGACACCTGCACTGCATGCTGCATTCTTTCACTATTTCCATACACAGGTGGGAGTCATATTGTACCCATTCCCAACAGCAGGGATACAACCAGCGAGGTACCTGTGGGTGGTGTTTGGCTGACCTGGGTGCATGTGTGCTATGGACACTACTTGCATCTGACTTATAGATATGCATGGGGCATTCCAGTTATGCTGGCTTGTGCAGGAACATCAGCTGTTTCCCAATACATCAGTCCTATCACCTTTGTGAAAGTGTTCAGTCAGATGACATTGGTCTTACTACAAGCCCGATAATATGATGCATACCTGTATGTACAATTCCAAGGGTGTGTCCATTTCACAGTTACACATTATATACTGTATGTCTGGGGTACTTTTCCCTGTGTACTGCTTGTATATCTAGCCCAACAGTCATGCCATGTCCATCTTTCAGATGTTGACACATATTACTACCATACATTTACTATGGCTTACTGCTAGAATGTGTTATACTGGGGGGAATTGTCTTTGGCACTGCAGTTGTGAGGACTTGGCCCTGTCATCGGCAGTAGTGGGCAATGGCCATCAGGTCAAACCTCAACATGCATACATACTGACCACTCTCACACAATATGAAACACATACCCACCTAACACACACATACCTGCATATTGTACAAATGCTACAATCTATCCTGCTACCTTGGCCATATCTGTTCATCTGTGCTCCACTGGTATTATACCTACACATATATGTTACTACATGTCTACATCAGATTGGGGGGCACACCTGTCTGTTACTACATTTCTACATAGGATTGGAGGGCACACCTGACTGTTTCTATATTTCTACATAGGATTGGGGGGCACACCTGACACTTGTACACATTTGCTGTGACTGTACTGGTATGTCAGGTACTCCATTTCATTCTGTTTTCTAATCTATCATGCTGACTAGAGGGATATCAGTGTACTACAGGTCTTAGGTTTGATTGACCTACGTATTAGTTTCTGACTTCCTACCCTTCAGAACTAACATCCCACTGCCTGACATGATGTAGTCTGTCTATGTAGGCTGGGGGGGAGGTTACCCATAGGCATCATTCAGAGGCCTTAGCACAGCCTTTGTTTGTGTTTGCCTATGCCTGTCCTGCAGGCTGAGACTGTTGCTAGATATGTGAACCTCCCTGACTGGCATGTGTGGGTCATATGGACACGTGGCCCAGCACATTTTCTGCAGTGGGTTTTGTCACCATGTGTAGTACTGGCTACTGTGGTGACACCAATATTTGTTACAGATCTCATGCTGCCACTGTAGGTGTCTACTATCTGCTGGCATTCGATTCAACCCCCCAATTCCCTTGCATGCTGACATTCATACCATAGATACAGGTAACAAAACATACTACTCCATTCAGCAATTGGTAAGGAGAGTGACTTACCTTGTGGGTGTGCCAGTATTGCAGATGGTGCTGGAGGACTGCCTATGTTGGATGCACATAGTACACTCCCTATACATGGTTGAGCACAGGTAGTGTCATGTTTGGCATCCCTTTTACTGTATGTATGAGTCAGAGAGAGGTGTCATTCCCTGGGTCCCTCCTGTGTCAGTGTATGTGCTATGCGTTGCCTCTTTTCCAAGGCCAGGGCATACTGGGCATGCCTCTTTCTGCCTACTGTGGCAGGCTCAGGTTGTTCCTCTTCAGAGTCACTCTATGCCCGTGCAGGCCTTGGCAATGGTGGGGGGCTGTGTGGCCCTGCCCCATGCTGTTCCTGCTGCAGCTGTTTCTACAGGATCACATTGTGTAACATGGCACATACGATGACAATTTGAGTACATGTAGCTGGGAAGTTCTGCAAGGCTCCACCGGATGTGTCCAGGCACGGGAGCCGTGACTTGAGCATCCCAAACACATGCTCTATTACAACTCTGGTCAGTGCATGTGCCTCATTATGGAGTTCTTGTTCGGGTGTGTGAGCATTTCTGATGGGTATCATCAGCCACGGCCATAGCATCCCCCACTAGGTGGCCATAAGGGATGTCCCCACTGGCAAATCTCTGGTACAGCTGCGTCAGATGCCAGATATGGGAATCATGATAGCTTCCAGGGCAGCCAGCACACACATTCATTATAATTTCCTGGGCATCGCACACATCCTAGCAGTTGATGGAGGAAAGCCCTTGTGGTTGATGTAGACCATACCCCACTCACCAGGTGGTGCTTTGATGCATATATGCATGCAGTCTATAGCACCCACTACCTCAGGGTATTCTGCTATTTATTGCTGGCCAACACCTCACGGGTGTTGGGGAAATATACGTGATCATCGGCATGTGCTGACATGGCATCCAGGAACTGGTGGAGTACCCTGGATGCTGATTCCTGTGAGAACCTCAAGATATCCCCAGTTGGCCTTTGGAAGGTACCTGTAGCTACTATTCTTAGGCCTACACATACCTTGGTATCCACTGGGATGGGTACCCCTCTGTTAGTTCTGTGTGTGAGGCATGGCCGGCTCAGCTCAACAATTTGCTGTAGGAGGTCCCTGTCCACCCTATAGCACTCCACTATCTTCAGCTCATGTAGCCCCTGGTAGGTTACCCTGGGTCTGTACACTCTTCTCCATCTCCTCACTGTGGGTTGGTCAACAGCATTCTCATCCTCACCACCCTCAGCCTCTTCCACATGTTGTTGTATGATAGCTACTGCAGCCACTATCATTTTGTTTTGTTTGTTAAAAAGTCCCTGCTTGTATACACTGGTGGTGTAGAGTATGTGGGGAAAAAACAGAGGGAAAGGTGTTTGCATAGTTTATAGTGGTGTGCTGGACTGGGCTGCTGCCTGTGTAATTGGCTGATTCTGATACATTTCACCTTCCAGCTATGCTAGTTCTCCTTGATTACCTTCCTACTGCTGTTTTCCCTTCCCATTGCATTCCTGTTTAAGCCTGAGGGCGCGCCGTGCAAACACAGTGCTCAAATGTGCACAGAGCTGCTCTTTCCTGGTTTACTTTTTTTTTTTCCTTTAAAACCGCACCCACTTAGGCAATGTAAAGAGTGCTAGGCAGCCTCAGACACACACCCTTGCTTAGCTCTGCTAAGCTAAGGGCAAACCCAAGCCACAGGGCTCCAATCCGCTTACAGTATGCCTGACACACCCCCCCCTATGATGTCAGCTAACTCTTAGGCTTGCACCAAGGTATTCCTGCTCTTACACTGTTGGGTGCTGACTAGCATGCAGGGAAAATCTGGGATTCAGGATCATTCCTCTCATTTGCATAGGATTGCCTGCTGATGCATAGTTACAGGTCCCACACTGAGCCCCCCCCCCCTTAGTAATCACTATTCGCTGGCCATGTTGTCTTCTGCCTGCCATTGAGTATAATGACAAAATAGTGATTTTGGTTGGAATGCTTATTTTAGGCTTTTTTTTCGCCTGATCCCATTTGAGCGCTGCTGCCCTACACTTAAAAAGCCGAGATCAGCTAAAAAAAAAAAGTTTATTTTTTTTTATTTTTGCAACTGTTTTCCATGCCAATGGCCATATATTTGGCCATTGACATGCTTTCTACTTAATATCCGCCCTTTATTTGGAACTGTCATGGCTCCGTTTTGTAGTTTGCAGAAATGTACTCGGTTACTGGCCAAGCACATTTCTGCAGATTACACTAGTCCTGCACGGCCGGCTCGCAAATTTACCTCATTTGCATGTATTTCACCTGCAAATGGGGTAATTTGCATACAGGGGCTGAGTCCGTGCAGGACTAGTGCAGCAGCGCTCATGCACATCCCTACAAGCTTATTTTTGGATCGCATGGCAGACATATTGCCTGCTGGAGCTCCTGCACAAGTCCTGCACACTGTGCAGGGTTTGCTGAATCTGGGGGAATGTGTGTTACCATAGTTTTCTTATATTGAAGGCAAGCTTTGAGGTTTAAATATTAAGTAGAAGGAAACTCCAGTATATCTACATGTTATATGTATTTATAACATTTAATCGTCTTTAGTTTGAATATTCCAGTGGACTTCATTTGCAAAAAAAAAGGGGTGGGAGCATGGCCTAATGGCTAAGGTGTTTGCTTTACAAACACAAGGTGCAGGGTTTGAATCCCACAGGGGATAATTGGCTAGGCTTAAAATGGCTCACAAGGGCACTTAGCCTAGTACTAATCTATGAACCTATGAACCTATGAACTGTATGTCTATAAGTAAGTCACTTAACCAGAATGGTGTTTGCAGGTCAACAAAGAAAAAAGCCATTTCTGCCTAGTGGATCTAAAGCTATTAACAAACTGTATAGCTAAATTCATGATAAGTGTTGCGATGGTTTGAAATACAATATTGTTTAAAAAGCAGGTGCATACCAGCCATGAAAATGTTATTATTTGTTGATCACTTGCAGCAGTGTCTACACTAAAGACAAAGTCAGACTCACACAAGCAGACATACAAACATCATGTACAAATGCACTTACATGCAAGAAAATACAGCCATCATGTTTGTAGTGAATAAAGCAAATCTCCTGCAGTATCTGGTGAGTTTATGCCAAAACTCCATCATATGTCCATTAGGCAATTCCGCCATTCTTCTATTTACAGTGTACAGTAAGTGTGAGAACCATATAACTGAAAGTGAATGAGTTAAAAGATCAGGATGTAAGTGCCAACATTGCACCATCATAGAGCTTAAAGAGGCATGGTACAGGTTTGCAAACCTAAGGTAATCTTTTTGTAAAAGTAATTCACTGAGACCTATTACTCTTTTTCCATAGCTCTCAACCTTCCACCTCCAAAATGAGGAACATTTTGTCTTATAATATGGAAAAAATGGGCAAAATGTGGAACATGAACTAATAGCTTACTAACAGCCTCAGCTATGAAGCTCAAAGGATGGTTTAAGTGTAATAATTTTACTTATAAAAAGTCCTTTTGATGAATTAATATGATTCAGTTCTCAGTAAAAAATTCCTAACATTGAATGTGTGATAGATGCTTTCAGTGTGGGACTTCGAGAAACATGAACGTTTTAAGACCCCAAATGAGGAATGTTCCTCGTAATGAGGGTTACTTGACAGGCATGTCTATTTCTGGTACATTGGGCATGGACGTTACTTTATCATAACAAAAAATGTCTAACTCCAAATGCTAGACTCTCCCTTGCTCAAGCTCTCCTCCTCCCCTCCCTTTTATATGCTACCCCTGTGTTCACCAACATTCAACCCGTAACCTTAAACAAACTCCAACAAACTTATCATAAGATAGTTAGATTCATCACAAACTCTTCATGCATTACTCATCACTGCTTGCCCCTTACATCCCTCCACTGGCTTGAGTTCCCCCACCTACTGTTGCTATCACAACTTCAAATGTTACACTTCATTCTCTATAAAACTTAATCTTGTCCTGCCCCCTCTTCCTTCATCTCTGTCTACACACCTTCTCGTAGTCTTTGTACATCAAATCAGCTACTACTACACACCTAACAACCAAAAAAAGCAGTAGTCAAACTCTTATATAAATACTCCATCGCCCAAACTTGGAGCAAACTTCCTAGTTGTTACTTGATTATTTTTGCTTAAGATGACACAATGAGTAACTCAAGGGTCCCTGTTGGGAGACTTCTCTAATCTAATTTGTAAATATGTTTTACTCTATGTGATATTTTACTATGTATCTGAACTTCTGTATAATCTTTATATTTTGTAGATGGAGCTTTTTTCCCCAGGCCTCCGCTGAAAATGGACATATATCCATTCAGACTATCCCGGTCAACAAATGTAAAATAAAAAATAAATAAAAATATGCTCCCCCATTCACCCATCCCATTTTAAAGAAAAATTAAAACTCCATCTACTTAACTCCAAAATCTGTCCCTGTCAGGACACAACCTAACCCCTCTCCTCCCTCCTTGGGTACACCTCTCAGTACCCCCCCCCCCACAAACATTTCCTCTACTTGAGGATACTTATTTCTACTTAATACTTAAATCTGATTGGAACTAACTCTTTTTGTAAATATGTAAATAAATCATAACCCTGATAACATAGGATAGACATAACTACAAGTGTTTAAAATTATCTCTTTTTACTTTTGTCTTTTAAATACTATTGCATAATTTCAGTTTTTGATCACATTAATGTATATGCTACCAGTTTTGCTGTCTTCAAAATGTCTTTTTTTGAAACTTTTATTCAATTCTTGTTCACATGTTAATGCATATGTTATAATTTCTCTGTATGTATAATCTCTGTTTTTCTTGGAGCTTTTCTCCTTGGGTCTCCACTGAAAACAGGCCACAAGCCCAGCTGGATCAACCAGGTTAACAAATGTCAATATATAAAAAAATAAATGAATAATGGAGAGACTCACTGTCTTATCCATCTAAAAAAGGAAACTAGGAAGGCAAAAACAAAGACTGACCCCTGGATTTACTATTCCTCCGTGAAGGACTAGCTTAGTCCTGTATGGAGCCGGCCGTTTAGGAGCAGGACAGCAGTGCGCCATGCATAGTAATGAGGCATTCTGCCTGAGCTCATAGTATTACATGGAGCATGTAAGATTGCAGGGGGCGTGTCTGAGAGCAGAGCTCTCAGAATATACAAGCCCCCACAATGAAGAACATCAGAAAGAGGTCAGAAATGAGAGAGATCGCTCATAGGTGTGCGCATATCCCCACCAACAGTCCCCCTTGTGTACAACAGCAACAGTATACCTAAATGAAATGAACAGACCCTTTATTTTTCTTTTATAAATATCCCATTAAAGCTAACCATAGGTGTGCGGGTGTGCCCAATGCTTAGCCATGGTTAGTGCAGCTTAAATGGTTGAAGAGGATAACAAGGGAGATATATGCAAATGAAGCAGCATAGCAATAGTGTAGTGGGCAGAGCATTTGCCTTACAAGCAGGCATTCCTGGTTCAAGACCCACTGCAGCATATTCCATTTTCCATGGCAAAGCACGTTATGATCAATATTTATGTTGCAAAACCCACTAAATAACATATTTTTATGAACTGGAGTACTGCGGTAAATGCACGTGAGGTGTCAGTGTCATAATGAATAATGCACTAGTAAGCAGGTTTAAGCACCAATAAGCAGTAGTAAGCATATTTAAGCAGTAGTAAGTGAGTTTAACCCCGTTTGCACAGCAGTAAGCAATGCCTACACTCGTTAAGCAATTCTGAAGCTAACTGTAAGCAGATGTAACGGCAGGTTAGCAGTGCTTACCATCGCGCAAACCCACGCAAACATGCTTACAAATGCTCAAAAGTGCCGTAATCACTCTGTATACAACAGCCTTGTTCTGCCCATCAACAAAATAAGCAGCCATGCAGGTCTCGAACCCAGGACCCTATGCACCATAGTCACAGTAGTTAACCACCAAGCCATTACAGAAGTATTGAAGAATGAGGTATCAGCAAATAAGTCTACACCATAGTAAAACCAATATGAACCTGTGGAAAGAATAAGTATACAGACATATGTGCCTTAACCCACTACATAACATAAACATGTGAACCAGAGTACAGCAGTAAGGCCAGAAGTCAGGTGTAATTGTAACAGTGTGTTGAAGTCCCCAATAAAACACAGGGACCCCATACAGTATACATACATATGAATCATGGATACCAGGCATACATATAAGGTGTAATGAATAATAACTCAATGTGAAAAAGGAATTATAATGCAAAGTCTAATGTAAGCAATGCTAAGCATTGCACAGGCCAGCGTAGGAGGTGTAAGCAATGTGTAGGCCAGCTAACTCAATGTGACCAGTATTATATTGCTTTAAATAATGCCAACCCTAGGTAAACAGGTTTGCCCATAGCTTAGCCTTTTCAAAACTGGCCAATCACGGAAAAGTGTAGGAAATCAGCCCTACTTAAACCCAAGAGGTGAGAATACATCTCATAACTGGTTGTAGCTTCCCCTTGCAGGCACAATGGCGGTAAGGGGAGAAGGTGTGCACTTCTGGGCACAGCAATGGTGCATCCAGGAGTCCAAGGTCATGGCAGGACTCCTTGCCAAAGACCATGATCAGAGACTGTTGCAGGGCCAGTACCAGGGCTCCCAATATAAGGAGGAGGCCTGGGACTGTCTCGCCTGTGACCTCACCATTGTCACTGGCATACCCCGAACTGGTGAGCAGGTCAGGCATCACTATGCCGCCCTAAAGCGGCATAAGTGGGACCTCTTGGAGGAGTGGCTCCAAGAGGCTAGAGTGGCAGGGTATGTTCCAGTCATATCTAAGTATCACCCCACTATGTGTGTAATAATTACCAGCTCAGGTATATCATGGATAGGTATGGCTAAATATTCCTCTTATGTCTCCCACTGCTGCAATGGAGCGGGCCACGAACCAGGAGGTCCACGTCAGTCACCTGGCGAGATTGCTATGCAAGGCAGGTCAGTAATACTCATGCAATTACTGTCATAGGAAATAAATCTAAAAGTAGTAGTAAATTAATTGCCTGTATAAAACTTGTACAGTTCAAGGCAAGTACTGCATACACTAGAGATTATGGCAGGATGAGTCTCATATCGTTTGTATGTCAGTAAAAGTGTAATAGCCTGACAATAAAGGTCTAACTGCAGGACTGCATGTGTATACTCTGGTATCATATGGTAATGTAGATTAGCAATCATGTAATAGTACTGTAGTATTAAGCACTGTTACGCACACTGTGCACCATAAATTGAATGTGTAGGAATGCCTATATATGACAGGTGTAATCCCCAGTGGCCATTTACTACAACCGAGAGACACTTAGACAAAAAACAGGGAAAATGCAAAAAAAACACAAAACCCGAATAGCACATGCAACTGAGATGTGAACTGTTGTTTTTTTAGCACACACAGTCATGGTTCGCATCCTGCCAGTGGTAGTACTCTGCATACAGAATCTTACCCCACAACTGTACAGAAATGTCCAGAATGTCCAGTAAAGTGGCCCATATCTGTTGCCTATCAACCTGTCCCCTTGGAAAATCAGTGGGATGATCCCAGATGTATAGGCAGCAAACAGGAAATACAACTAATTGACACACATCTATGAGAACAAAGCTGGCACACTAGCAACTCCACAATACCTTATGAGACTAAGAAGCCACATATGCCCCATTTACAGCCCCAACATGTCAAGCTGTGGTCAGAGTGTGTACAGTAACAGAGTGAGATGTATGTGCATAACAGTAATGTGGAATCTGGTACTGTGTGTGGGAACATTCAGGTAGTGCTAATAAACATTTCTCCCACAGGTCTGTCAGATACCAACACTGTGCCCAGAAATACAAGAATGATACCCAGTACTGGTACTGTTTACATTGGTATTGTATGGCAGTGCAACTGATGCAGTTCATAGGTTCATAGGTTCATAGGTAGGTACTAGGCTATCGGCCCTAGGGCCCATACAAGCCTAGCCAAAAAATGTACCCTGGCTTTCGCCACCCAAGAAAATTATTTTCCTGTGCCCCTGTCGAGCAGAGCCACAGAAGTGATCCCCGGGGTGAATTTCCCATTTCCCATCCAATCATCAAGATTTTTCTTGAAGAGTGCTAATGAGGAGCTCTGTTTGACATAGATAGGTAGTCTGTTCCAGAGTATGGGAAGTCTCTGAGACAGGAATCTATCCCTCTAGCATGTTCTGTTTATTGTAGTGACAAGGTTAAGGTCCCTAGAGCGTGTAGCTTGGAGGGATTGGGATTTCTTTAAGTGGAGCATGTCCAACAGCTCTGGGTTTGACATAGCTTTGTATGTTAGGCAGAGATCGCCCCTGAGTAGGCGATATGCGATGGAGTAAAGCTGTAGTTTTTTGAGAAGGTCTGCATAGGGCATCTGTTTGAGGCCAGTAATCCTCTTTGTGAGGTATTTCTGTGGTCTTTCCAGTTGTTGTATATGTCTTGTGAGGTACATACCAAAAGGGGTAGTACTCTATAATGGGTCTAATGAGTGATGAGTAGAGGGGAACAATGACCTCTTTTTTTCTGGATGAGAATCCTTTTGTGATTAGATGAGCCACATAGAAGGATTTCCTGACCAATTTGGTGATGTGATTATCAAAGGAGAGACTACTGTCCACCTGTGTCCCAAGGTCTCTTATCACATTTTCGGCATTAAGTAGACTACCAGCGATATGGTAGTTCATGGGTACAGAGTTTTTACCAAAGGAGATGACAATACACTTTTTGGCATTGAGCTTCAGGCCATGGCTTTGACACCAGGTATCTGTCTCTGTGAGGCCCTTTTGTAGTTTGTCCACATCATTAGGAGTTTTGATTATGGCTCCTAGTTTGCAGTCATCTGCAAACTTTGTTAGCCAAAGACCTTCTGTGTTGGCCTGCACTTCAGAGATGTAGATACCAAACAGGAGAGGACCCAGGACTGAACCCTGTGGTACTCCACTTGTTACCGGTCTGATGTCGGATTTGGAATCCGCTACTTTCACAGTCTGGGTTATGTCCATGAGCCAGTTGGCAACCCATCTTGTGACATAGGGATTTATACCTAGTTTAGTGAGCTTATCTATAATTCCAGAGTGGGGGATGGTGTCAAAAGCCTTGGCGAGATCTAGATAAGCTGTGTGAACCATTTTACCCTCATCTATGGCTTTGGTGACTGCTTCAAAGAAGTCAATCAGGTTTAGGAGACATGATCTGCCTTTTACAAATCCAAACTGAGTAGGGTCCAGAGTTTGGAGATTACCAATGTCTTTGTTTATGAGTTCCACGATGATACGTTCCATGGCCTTGCAGACCAGGCTCGTCAGGCTAATGAGGTGGTAGTTCATGGGGTCCGTCATGGCTCCCCCTTTGTGGAGTGGGATAACTGTCGTGGTGCGCCATTCAGTGGGTACAAAGCCTGAGGTGAGGCTATGATTGAACATGGTACTTAGGTAGGGTGCCAGTTCATTCTGTAGTTCGTGTAGAACGCAGCCTGGGATATTGTCAGGTCCCATGGATGCTGTGTTCTTGGCTTTGGAGAGTGTGTTTTTTACCTGTGCAGCCGTGATTATAGGAACTTTGCATTCTTCCGGTATAGAGATGGGCCCTCTAGGGGGTGAGAGGGGGTAAAATTAGCACTGAACCTATCTGCTAGGATGTTGGCAATATCAGTTGGTTCTGTATATTTAGTGCCATTATGCTGTAACTCAGAGCAGATCTGAGTGTTCCCATTTAGATTCTTGACATAGCTATAGAATGCTTTGTGGTTGTCTTTAGAGTTAGTGGCAATTTTGTTTTCGTAACTAGCTTTGGAGGATTTTATCAGGGATCTCAGCTTCTTACTGAGGTTGACCAGGGAGTTCCTCCAGTCATGGGATTTTACTCTTTTTTGCAACAGTTTCTTTCTTCTGTTGTAGAGTTTGTTTATGGCAGAGGACCACCAATTTGGCTTCCTTTTCTTGAAGGATAACATCTTGGTTCTATTAGGGATAGCATGATCCATGCACTCGTGTAAGTGCTTATAAAGTGCATTTGTGTAGGATTCAGCAGTCATACCTCTATTGTCCATCTGCATGGGTGTCATGAAGTTTGCCACTTCTGTCTTAAGAAGTGTGAAGTTGGCTTTTGAGAAGATTTTTACGATTGTTTCCCTAATTGGGGCTGGGGGTGGGATGTGGATGTCTAGGCTGGTTAGCTTGTGGTCGGATCTGACCAACGAGGAATTGACTTCTGGTGTGGAACACCGGTTTCCCATGTTGGTAATGACCAGGTCTAGGATATTGCTGCCCCTGGTGGGGGTGTGAATAAGTTGATCCAAGGCGTTGGAATTTATGAATTCTAGAAAACATTGAGCAAAAGAGTTGGTACATGAGTACTTTTCCCAGTTAATGGTGGGGTAGTTGAAATTGCCCATTATTAGGGTGTTGGGTTGTACCCTAATACTTTCCAGTGTATCAAGAAATGAGGAGTGTGAATCCTGGGGCATGGTGGGGGGTCTGTAGCAAGCTACAATTTGGATTGCGGTCTTGCCCAGAGTTAGTTGCACTTGGATAATCTCAGATGCATTATGCTGTGCAACTAGCCTGGAGGTGTGGATATCCTTAATGAATATGGACACACCTCCGCCTTAATGCTTCTTTCTGGGTTAGGTGGCCGAAAGGTGTGGTATGAATTGAAGCCTGGTAATGCAGGGGTGCTCTCTGGAGCTTTGAACCAGGTCTCTGTCACTGCACAGATGTCAATGTTCTCCATTTTAAGGAGTGCCTCGAGTGAGTGCATTTTGAGGTTTAGACTTCAAGCATTGAGTAGCATTACCCTCAGATTTTGCTTGCTTGTACCTGTTACGGTGGTGAATTTGTCATTTGAACCTTGCCTAAAAAAAGCACTATAGGAGTGGCAAGAGCCTTAGCCAGTATCTGGAATCCTAAGGGTGACAGGTGCAGGCCATCTCTGGCAAAGCATCGTGGACTGTCGATCATGTCGTCCCAGGCAGACAAATACTAGATCCCCTTAGAATGACACCAGAAGCTTAGCCAATTGTTGAAGTCAATCATTTTGTCCTTGTACTGTGGTATCATTCTGGGTGATGGCAGGATGCTACTCAGGGTTAGGGTCATACCTGCCTGGGATACAAGATCGGAGAGCTCCTCCATGTCTCTTTTCATGTAGTCCAGGGAGGTAGTTGCTCTGAATAATGAGGTATTACACATCACTGTCACCCACACTTTCCTACAACATATAACTGTCTAGGAAATCTGTATAAGAGTGTTATAATACAAGGTCAGAATGCAAAAGCACAGGGGATTAATAAGACAGAAGGCAGATAGGAGATATACAGCAATATCTATATAGTAGACACAACTGTGATGGACATTGTTTAAGTTGTAGCAGACACAGCCATGGTATGAATCCTGGGAGTGGATGTAGGCTGCATACAGAATCATACCCCACAACTGTACAGATGAGGCCAGAATGTCCAGTGTATGGGCCCATATCTGCTGCCTGTCCCCCTGTCTCCATGGTAAGTCTGTGGGATGATCCCAGATGTTTAGCCAGCAAACAGGGAATACAAGTGATTGTCAAACACTTATGAGAACAAACCTGTCAATGTAGCAACCCCCGAAACTGTTAGGAGAGTAAAATTTCAAGTATGTCCTATCTACAGTCCCATGTTGTCAAGCTGTGACCAGAGTGTGTACAGTAACAGAGTGAGATATATGTGCATAATACTAATGTGTAATCTGGAAGTTTGTGTGGCAACAGTCAGGTAGTGCTAACAAACATTGCTCCCACAGGTACATCAGATACGAACACTGTGCTGAGAAATACAGACCATTATAACCTGTACTGGTACTGTTCACTCTGTTATTGTAGGGAATTGTGAGTGTTGAAGTTTCTCTGAATACTGAAGTTATCACTGATCACTGTCACCCACACTGTGCTACAGAATATAACTGTGTAGGAAAGCATGTATGTGTGTATCATGTCACTAAAGGTGAAAGAGGGCAATATTCTACATATGGCCCGGTACACCAGCATGTGGTCAACACATGGCCAGAGTCTGTGCAGAAAGAGTTGGATAGCTATGTGCAAACATCAATCTGGAATTTGGGAGTATGTGAAGAAAGTTATTTAGTGTTAAATATTCCCTCCACAGGTATACCAGGTAAGAGGTGTATACTGCAGGTAAATCTGATTCATGTGTAATGATGATGACAGCCATATCAGTGACCAAACTAAGGCTATAGGGTAGTGTAGTAAGACTTGTAAGGTACAGATAACAGTACTGGCTAGGAAAGTAATGTGGACTGCAGGAATAGACTAGTTGTTAATTGACCGTTCTCTCCCCCCACCATATCTCCAACAATAATCAACATACCCACCCCAACTGATATGTAATGTCAGCTATGTTCTGATACTGTCCAATTGTCTGATAAATATATTAATGCTTCCCATGCATGTGCTATATTGAATTATTCCAACATTGGTGGCTTGGTGCCCTCAATGTACCTGCATGCTGTTCTTATTAACACTGTGGTCCCATATATGCATGTGTTTTGTTTGCTGTGCAACTGTTCCGTATCTGGTGTCTCGGTTAATGGGAATATCTTTGCATGCTGTTATGCTAACCCTGGAATGTGTTGATAATTACTTACCCACATATGATGATGAAATCTAAACACCACAGCACACTTGGGAAGGCCGGTCCCGGAGGACCCACCTGTCCCATCTCAGCTGGTCGTGGCACCAGGCACCAACATGTCTGGGGCCCAACCCGGGACCTCCCTGTCCGTTGGTCCTGCACCACCTTTGGGTGGAACCACCTCAGGGGATGGGGCTCGCCCCCCCCGGGAATGGGAGCAGGCAGATGCCTGTCCACACCCCCCGGGAATGGGAGTGGACAGGCACCTGTCATCAGTTGCCAGGGCGGGGTTGTGGTGCGTAGAGAGATCAACAAGCAGTTTGGTGATCTTCTAAGCCAGCTCGAGGGCCATGTGTTGTGATTAGAGAGTCAGCCTGGCTCTGCGACTCAGCCCCCAGCACAGCCACCTTTGTGGCTGTGAAGGTGCAGTGGTGACTGCCCATGGGTGGGGACCTCAGTCCCACTGTTTCCACTAGGGGGCTTATGGGCTTCTGATTTCCCAACACCCCTCCCCATCAAGGTGTTTACCCCCACATGTGTCATATACCACCCTTGTATGCATCTTGTTTGTCTTATCTGTTAACCTACCCAACCTTCCTCCCCAAATATACCTACTACCCCTCCCCAACATCCCACTCTCACCTGAAAAAAAAAGGGCAGTCTGTACCTAGAAAAAAATCTCATCCCAGACATAGCTGTCCATTTCGCACATGTCTCCACTGGACACATGTAATCTGGTCTAATTGGCATTGCAACTTATTTTTGTTGTCCTCACCCCCCTCCCAAATCTACCTTCAAATTCAGTGTATATGCACAGCTGTTGCTGTAGAAGAAATGGGCAGCTATGGACCTTTCCTACACCCTTCCTGCATATCCCTAGCTATTTTCCCTACTGTCTTTCCCTCTTTGTGCCCCTTTTTCACCACTTTCCTATCAACCCTTTTTTCTTTTCTTTTAAAGAAATTAGCGGGGGTGGTTAAGCGGGAGTAAGCACTTTTAAGCAGCTGTAAGTGGTTTTAAGCCTGTTTGCATGGGGGTACGCAATGCCTACACAGGTTAAGCAATTTAGAAGCAAACTGAGTATAAGAAACTGTAACCGGAAGTTAGCAGTGCTTACCTTTGTGCAAACCTGCACAAACCTGCTTACAACTGCTTTAAAGTGCCATAATCACTCTGTATCCAACGGCCCATGTTCTGCCCAGCAACAAAATAAACAGCCTCTGCAATGCTCAAACCCAGCACCCTGCACACCATAGCCAAAGTGATTTACCACTAAGCCATGTCAGATACACATAACCCTGATGTTTTCAAAAACATATCATCCAACCCAGTCATTCAACAGTACAGAGAATGTATTCCAACATTTAGATGTATGCATGTATGTAAATATATCAATATCTAAACAGATACAACATATCTATATATGTAGATATATATATATATATATATATATATAATATATATATATATATATATATATATATATATATCCGTGGTGGTGCTGCTGCGGTAGCGTTGTCGCCTCACAGCAAGACGTTGTCCCGTTCGATTCTCAGCTAGAACATCTTCTATGAAGACATGCGTGAATGGGCGTACCTTCGTTGAAGGTTGTGCATTAGGGCTGGTAACTCAGCATGTAAAAATCAACTGCCAATCATTAGCGGACCGGAGTTCCGCTGTGGCGACCCCTAACCGGGAAAAGCCGAAAGACGCAACATACATATAAATATATATATATATATATATATATATATATATATATATATATATAGATAGATAGATATATATAATATACATATATAAATATATACAAATATATATAAATATATATGAGCATATATACATGCAAATGCCTACATTTATAGATATATATGTCTACACCTATATGTCTAAATATACACAGTAAGTTACATATATGTAAGCAGATATATATCTATGTAGGTATATATGGACATAGTTATATATATGTAAGTATATATATATATATATATATATATATATATATATATATAGGTATATATGGATGTACATCTGTAGATAATGGTAAAATAACTGCAATATATATGTCCACATGCACCGTTAATGGGGTTGAGAGGCCCCAGACAATATATGTCTTGTACGAACAAGTATACCCCCCCACAGCCAAACACGTCCGTCCTGA
Source organism: Protopterus annectens (assembly GCF_019279795.1). Classification (NCBI taxonomy): domain Eukaryota; kingdom Metazoa; phylum Chordata; order Ceratodontiformes; family Protopteridae; genus Protopterus; species Protopterus annectens. The sequence goes on from NC_056731.1 coordinate 562,169,810, forward strand.
AATACACTAGCAAGTGTTGCAGATCACATAACCAGGACCTGACACGACATGACATGGGCACAAGATGTTAACAGTACTACATCCCACCTGTATGATGTCAGGCTGGTATTGGTAACATATCATGCAGTACAGTCTGGCTCCCATAGGAAATGTACAATGTGGAAGCTATCAACATCCCCAGGATACATATAAACAGACACATATATGCAGATACAGATATATATATATATATATATATATATATATATATATATATATACATATATATACACACACACACACACACACACACACATATATATATATATATATATATATATATATATATATATATACATGAAACTACACATACAAACGCAGAGATATGTACAGTAAGATACATATGTAAAAGGTGTTCACAATATGGAACAGACACTATGCCTACAGTTAAATCCTTAACAACTGGACAAGGTATGAGCCACCCATACAAATGACAATCGTTGCCTGCAACATATACCCACAGAGAGGTCATAGGATGTAACACCACACACAGGTTTGCATAAATGGAAAACCTTTATTTGTGTACTATTACAGTTTTATATGCCATGTAATATAGCTGTTCAGACACTAACATCCATATAAACAGAGTAATGCAACTGTGAAACAGTTATACTAATACAGTAGTCTGGAAAGGTTCACAATTGTTGCTGTCCAGGCCAAGCCCATCAAATAGTACAATAGTAAAGACAGACTGGGCCACAGGCTACCAAACAATCAACAGTAAGTAATGCAGGTGTATAGTTCAGCAGCCTCTATCTACACTCTGTACAAAATCACTAGGTGGCAAAGACTTCAGTTGACCAAATGGGATGTAACTGTTACATAACAAGGCATAACTGACACCATCACAAGTACACTGACAAACAGAACAGTCTGTATGGCAGGAGGCAGTAGGCCCACATTAACCCAATTTATGTAACTAATGTAAATATAGGTGAATTGTATGGTACTGTACATCCAGATACCTTAAGGCAGCTCACCCCTGATACACCCGCATTTTGTAACAACTCAGGTTATTTATGGTGCATCCCCCCCTCAGACTCAATAATACATGGCCACATACCACTGTTACATACACTGGCGTCTGGAGTGCATAACGGCACACATGTACTGTGTAGGTGAAGCCCACACATATATGGCCGCAGCCCCACCGTATGTGGGGGATACAACAGCAGTGGACTGATGGCAGGAATGGCAGCATGATATACACACAGCACACTACAGAGCAAGCCCTGATAGCATGTCATATGTGCAAAGCTTGGTATGTAGGTGAAGGACAGAGGCTGGAACACGGGCCCATCTGTGGAAAACTATTGCCATACACTACGCAATTCGCTGGTGTTACAGGATAGTCTGCAACATACTTTTAGTTAGGGAATTGAATTTAGAAACATAAATGGATGTAGCCATGTACTGATAGTACTCAACACACACACTGCCAGTGAAATATCTGACACAGGACCTGTGTGGTGGACAGACAAAACATGATAGGCACACCTCTGGCCACCAAGGGGATAGGCCCACAGTTGAGAGCTGTGCAGACAGACTGCATTCCAAGGTAAACTAGTATGTACACACAAACCCTGTAACACCAGTACTATACAAAGCATAACACAACTCTACTCACACTCTGTGTATAGTGTCACCCACACACCAGCCAAGGAGCATGCAGGTAAGGACACAGGGCACATCAGTAGACCACTGTTGTGTATACATCCTCATTGGTACAGGTAGATCATGAATATCTGACATGTCACAGATATATTGTGTTGCTGCATTGTAATGATAAACAGATGTCCAGATGTGGTAGTATCGTGGGAATGTACCACTGATGTACTGTAATACTGCACCCACCCTGTAGCACTGCCACTGGTGTGGCCACTGATATTGCATCTCTCACCCTCTTATGTAGGACCCTCTGGGATACCACCAAGGCAGCAGCCTGCAGCTGGTGAGTATGTTTTATGTAGATGCTTGTCAACATATTGGGCATGTAACAGTGATGGTATATTCCATGCATACATCTAACACACCTACCCTGAATGCATGCTGTACATGTGCATGTATTGTTGCTGTGAAATGCACGGTCTCACAGGGGTGACCATGATGGGATACTGGAAGGGTAAGTCAGACACCTGCATGATAACTAACATCCTGTCATTGCAGAATGTGTCCACAGGGAGTAACATACTGGTGGTAGACATGGCCTATAGTAGGGACATGGGAACATGTTCGGAACAACACCCATATACAGTGCTACACCAGTGTATATACCTGTAGGACAATGGTAACTGCTGTAGAGATACACTATGGCATAAGGCATTACAGTAGTCCACATTATCAGCTGGGTCTAGGCTGCAACATGTGGTGTTCAGTGTATGGGACACTGCAAAGTGACACATGTGTAGGGCTTACTTGTCATGTATCTGCATAAAGGCTGAAGGAGGGGGGCTTCATCATGACAAACCAGTGCACTGCAGCAGGGATCCTAAGGATGCTAGCAATGGATCTATCCTCACATAGTCAGGTTCAGGGCCTGTGGCAGCTGTAACCTTACCCACACAGCAATAGTGATGGCAGTGTGTGAACACCATGGGATGTGCACATGAGTAGACCTTGCAATCATGCAGAATAGAGGGACATGTGTAGGACAGACTGAACATACACAGGCAAATGCAGATGACCCATGCTGGTATACCTCTGCCAGGAGCAGTGACTGTCATAGTACACACAAGAGGTGCGATAAACCATCATGATAAGGGTGTGCACACTTATGCCCACACGGTGTGCATACATTGTGGTCAGCAGCCGCACACCTAACACAATCTGTAGAGAGTGCATGTGAAAGTACAGGACATATGTCACATATCAGGCTCATGTACCGCTAAGATATGCGGTGATGAGGTCCCATGGTAGGTCAAGGATTTGTGTGTTAAATCAATAAAGGTGTTTGCACCCCCCATAGCCATGGTATGCTCTGATGGTTGTCAGTGTAAGAGTATTGGAGTGGTCATACATGGTCTGTTGATGTTGACAGCTGTAAATCAGGCATCAGGCATTCACCAATGGCAACTGCCAACATATCATTCCAGGTATGTGTTGCTGAAATGAAGTGAGAAGTAAAGCTGACATAATTGACACAGTACTACTCATTCAGCAATGAGTTGTACACCTGTGAGTTGTGGTGCACAATACATGGCAGGGTGCAGAACAGGTGCACAGCAATAATGTGTACATTGGTGCAGTGGTATCCAGGGGAAGGGGAATCACCCAGTGACACGACACATGCATCACACACATGTATACTGTTGCTAGCATGGATTGACTATAGCTGAACTGCATGCTGTTCTGTATCATATGTTCTGCATGTTGCCAGATGGGTAATAGGAGGACTGTGTGTACTATCATTGTGCAACCCCATCTGTATGCGTGTGTCTGTGTGTGTGTGTGTGTGTGTGTGTGTGTGTGTGTGTGTGTGTGTGTGTGTGCATTCTGGTGGTTAGTTAGTTTGTCTGTAGGGTCACTCTGGTGAAGTGGAGGGAGGTAGATGCATGTAGGATGCGTGTGCATTTGTGTGTTTGTGTGGGTGGCCATGTATGCACATGTGTGATTGTTGGGTGTTCATATGGCTGTACCTCCCTGTGGGACCATGCAATACATGGACATGGACTGCCAAATTACATACCAGGAATACCTGTCATGTGTGTAATCACAGGACAGCAAATAGTATAATATGGTCTGTAGCATGGAACAGGCATCTAGAGGGAAATTAGACACCAGGTACACCCTTAATATCACAGTCAGCAGAGAGGTCACCTACAACCCACGTATTCAGCTCTACAGATGCATTGGGGAAGTACTAGTCAACACCATGGAGTGTATTCAAATATTACAGTTGTCACATGATAGGCTGAAGGGGCAGTATATCTGGCATGTACTGAGCATTACTTACATATGATACACCAGTGCGAGATATTATGGATACAACATAGTAGCCCACACATACAGGGGCCATGAACATCATTTCTGGGAATACAGAGGGTGCATACCAAATGACAGCAGTGTGGCCATGTAAAACCACTACACAGGGGTCAGGCAGGTAAAGTAGCAACAGACCTTGTGTTGTGGCAGCTTGTGTGTGGGCATTTAGAGGACTGAGATGTTAATGAGTGGAATCAGTGTGTGTATGTTAACAAGTGTGATGTAGGATGGGGTAACACATGGACATATACATGGGACTGTCTGTAAAGCCATGGACAGGTAGGTATTACAGAGGTGTGTGTGTGTGTGTGTGTGTGTGTGTGTGTGTGTGTGTGCACGTGTCAGCATGTACATATGAGTGTGTGTGTGTGTGTGTGTGTGTGTGTGTGTATGTGTGTGTGTGTGTGTGTGTGTGTGTGTGTGTGTGTGTGTGTACTGTTAGGCAATGCTATACACATTTTAAAGTGTGTTTATTGTTTTCCCCCACAGGTGGCGAGGTGGGTCAGGGTCCCTTCTGCATGCAATCTGATGTTGGTATCCATACAGACACCGAAGATGATAATAGTACTGTTGAGGCACAGGTGGGGTTGTCAGGGGCCGACACTGCACCAACATTTGACATCCCCCTTTTAGCCACCCCAACCCCGCACACAGTTTCAGTGCCTACACATACCCCATCACCAGTGGCCATAGAGGAACAGCTGGTGTTTGGTGGCGGTGCACTGGGAAGTGTGGTAACCATGCCTACCCTACTGTGTCTGGTCGCAGCAGGCAGAGCCAGATGTCTAGCAGGGCAGTACATAGGCGGATGTCCCAGGGTGCTCGTGGTAGGGCCGCTGGACATCATGCCCCTAGCATAGGCGACATAGCTGGTAGCAGCAGGTGCATGTTTCAGGCTGTAATGGCAGCGCAGGCACGTATGTAACATTACACCAGAAGGGCCTGAGGCTGCAGAGGGCTGCTCTTACATCTGTAAGCGACAACCTCTGTGAACTGTCAGGTGCCATCCATGTTTATACCGAGCACACAGATAGATGGCATGATGAGATGATGGCCCTCATCGGCCATGGTGTGTCCATGCTTCAATGTGTGGTGGGGATGCGGTGATGCCCGCATGGATGTGGGTCAGCAACACCAACAGTTGGCAGTCAATGTGGACATGCTAGGACACCAAGAGGCTCCCATAGTGGTAGTAGCAGCCCCGGCAGTGAAGGGGGTGTGCTGTCCACACCACACCACAGCAGGTCATGTGCATGTGGTCCTGGCCAGTCCCAGGAGGGACCTGTTACCAGTGGACAATTGTCATCAGCAGGTGAGAGTAGCACATCGAGGCCCATACCTGGACATGCCCTCATAACCCTTGGCAGGCACAGTCCACGTGTCTGTCCCCGGAGGCAGTGAGCTGCACGCAATGCCAGGTATGGTCTGCAGCTGTCCATAAAGATCTGTGTAGGGCAGCCACGTGGCAGAACTGTGTGCATGCATACCCACCCACTATGCAAAAATAACCTAGGGCAACCCCATACCTACACAATCCACATCACCTCGCCCAGCTCTCCACAGTACACCCCTCACCCACACACATGGTGTCAAATGTATGGCCACCCCTTGGCCTCTGGCAAACTAACATCACATCCTGTGCATATGATGATACCTGTGGCCCATCCCTGTCATCCATACCATCAATGCAGGAACAGGCTGATATGGTTCTGATGCACACAGTGACTGTACTACAGTGTGCTACAGTACTGCAGTGTAGCATGTCGTAGGGAGTAGAGTGCAATGCATATATGGCAGGTAGTGTCGCCATCTAGCAATGATGCCTTATAGCTGTTAGTAACACTGGTTGGATGTGGTCTCCATAATGTTATCCATTTGTGTTGTAGGTGTACATGTGTCAGCACTAGGATGCCTTGTGCATATGATGATACCTGTGCCACATCCCTGTCAACCATACCATCAATGCAGGGACAAGCTGATATGATTCTGATGCATACGGTGACTGTACTACAGTGTACCACAGTACTGCAGTGTAACATGTTGTAGGGAGTACAGTGTAATGTATATAAAGCAGGTAGTGTAGCCATCCAGCAATGATTCCTTATAGCTGTTAGTAACACTGGTCGGATGTGGTCTCTATAATGTTAACCATTTGTGTTGTAGGTGTACATGTGTCAGCACGAGGATGGTATGCATCATATTCCACAATGGGATATGTCACTGTGGTGACACCATGGCTGTGACATATCTGGGGTACAGTTTATCACATGTCACAGGTTACTAAACTGGTTATTGCCTGTGCCACATGGATGGGTGGCCCGCTGAGGCATGTATATCCTGCAACCTGATGTAGACCCATTCACATACATGCACACTGTTACTTGGCAACACTGGGAGTAGACCCCTACCTAGCTATGTAGTGATACTGAAGTGTGTGGCTTACACTGCACACACCACACAGCATTTAGGGTGAGGTGTGTCTCAATTCACATGTTACATGCAGAATATCCCCAGATATGTACAGTATGCTAATGGGGTATGTGATGGGTATATTTGAACAATACGTAGTGTGACATACTGTCATATACACATTTACAGACACATAACAGCCAGACACACATCCGAGATACCAGGGCCTATTGCTGCTAACTAACCTAACCATTTGTCCAATATGTTACAGGTAGGCTGCACACATCACATGCATAACTGGCTTGGATTGTGGTAACAGTTACCTGTATTGTTAATGGTGAAAGTGGTAACCATAACATGGTACATGGGACATATACCGGGTGTACCTTGGTGTAATGACAGTGTACACAGCACCCACATCCCTCAGTGGATATTGTATTCCCTGAAACCCATGATGACACTCTGTCACACCCACCATCACACACTGGTCATGACTGCGATATAACCTATAGTATACCCCAACAGTGGTACTACAGGGGTATGCATCTCATGCACAAGCCACACACGTAGTAGGGTGTTACATTGTCATGCCTCACCTATGGGCAGCAACAACACTATCTGTACTACTGTGTGGCAATGGGTATTGTAATAGTATGTGGTCTCGGAATGGTGTCCCCTACAGATATACAGACATGCACACCTACACACACACACACACACACACACACACACATGTCAGAACACAATGGGTATCCCATGCCTATTACCCCATTTGTAAAACACTGTTGTCCTGGTACTGCAAGGCTCATGTAGCTGGTATGGGGGGGAGCTTAACAGGGTACATGTAATGTCCCATACAGCAGCAGCTACAACTGACTATGGCAATGGGTGTTGCATTGGTTGTGAAGGCCCTCATGGAATTCCCAAGTACAGGTGTGCTAACACACTTACACTGCTATACTCAGTCATGCACATGTACACATGTGTCAGTACAGGGGTGCATCCCTGCAGGTGGTTATAGCTATGTACCTAGATATTGTCCAAGGGGAGATGGGTTGTGTAGGGGTTGTGTGTACAGTGTTATCCTGCCACCTGCCAGGTGGCAGCAGGCATCTATCAAAAGAAACTACTATTGTGACCCTCAGGGTGTGAAAGACATGCATCAGCCAATCCTCCAGGGGCTTCCTGCACATGACCACTGAGATGATCAAGCTGACATGTATGTAACATGCATTACAACACATGGTTATTGTCTGTGATGGTGACCTGTACACAAACATGTTCTGCTGACTGTGGTAGTTTAGTGGAGGTACCTGTGGCATGTGATGTGTACAGGGTGACATCTCCTATATGTGCCACTTCTTACACAGCTGGGCAGACATGTCAGTGTCAGTCAAGCTTAGGTTGCCTGTACATATCCCAGCTTGATGTCTGCCCTCTGCACATCTGTACACGGACTGACAGTCATCAGCTTGGCAAGTAGCTATGCAGTATCATGAGTGTGTTGACAGATAGACATCTGATAACAATATGTATGCCATAACTACATGTCAGATGCCCTCAGTAACATGTGCTGTACAGACGCTACTACTGCTAGCACAGTAATGCTCCTGTGGACTACAGCAGAGATATGGCCAATATATGTGGACAGTTTGGCACACTCTGGACAGTCCAGAGGTATACACAGAACCCCTTAGTGCAAGACATGTGGACCAAGCCTGACATTGTGGATGTTAACAGCCAAGTAGATGGGTATAACATGCAACTACTGGTATACATATGCCTCCATTGGTTATGCATTCACACACCCCTGTCTGTCCTGACACATAATAACTGCTGGTACCGAGATGCCATGGCCACATACTACCCACTAGTTATTGACATACATCTGTACAGCATCCCACTGCTTTGTCTGACATACATGACTGTTATGGTGGCCCAGCAGCAGTACATCTGGCAAGTATCTGGACATGACATCTCACTGGGTAAGTACACTAAGCTGCTAGATATGTAACAAAGCACTGTGCAGGCTATAGGCAGACTGGCTCAACACTGGCCTACATTTCCTATGGGGGAATACACATGTACCTGCATATATAGCAGGCTCTACAGGCATGTCACAGCACAGAGTAATGGATACCTGTGTGAAAGTGCATAACCACAACCAATGTGAACACAGCCACAGCTACACATGGTAAGCTAGCGTACTATTACAGTATATACACCATCCTCATATGTGCCACTGACACAGTAACCCTACATATACTGGCCGCTACACAGAGTGGTCCAATGCCTGTCTGTGGTATGGGACATGTGTGTGTTTGGCCCTACAAACATGTAAGCCGATAGGGTAACATACAGTGGAGCAGCATGTAATATCAGATAGAACAGGACCAAGAACAATGACATCTACCACAGTCTGTACACAGGCCAGGGTACATATTAACAATACACACATTGTCGACAATCACCATAAGTACACAGACCTCAGTACTGTACACACAGTCACAGAATGTCCAGGTTATGTCATCAAATATAACCCCTACTATACATAACATGTGTAGCAGTCTGATATCTCACTGGCTTATCAGATATGATGTCAATAAATATGGTGTACAACACATATGCACCTCTTACTGCATGACTTATGTACAAAGGTTGGCAGAGTTTTGGCTGGAGGCACAAACACAGGGCCATTATTGACATGTTGCTGTGATAACCTCATACATTTACTGTTGTAACAGGGTTTGTTGCAACATATGTCCTATGAGGGAAATGAAGTCAGTAACTCTCACGGCTGTCACCATCTACAAACTGCAATCCCCTCACTACCTTCTGCAGTTCACAGATAGGTGCTCTGTGGGTAACACAAGAAACAAAAGGAACCACACACTGTCCAGTCTGCAGATGACTCTACTGATGGGGGTTTCCTCATAAACATAGCACTGACATGACAGGTATTAAAACATGTAGGACAGCCATATCCACACACACACACTGCTAAACCAACATTACTTCAACTGCAGTATAGCAGCACTTATAGTCTGTAGTCAAGTCAGGCACATCCCTCTCCTGTGTGTTGGCCTGTTTCTACAGTGTATGTTGTTAGAGGTAAATCCCCAATCCATCTGTTATGCTGCTTGCCAAACAACAGATCTAGTTCCTGCTCACAGTGAATGAAAAGGCCCAACACCAACATGATGTTCCTAGATATTGGAGTGTGTTTCCATGCAATTGGCTATGGGAATGTTGCCACAGCTGTTCCACATGCAATCAGCTAGAGGAGGGCTGCAATTTGTGCAGAGGTCATCAGCTGATCACGAGTATCACTTACAATACACATGCTGCAACCTAAGCAAAGCAGGTGGAAGTCTCCACAGCCACCAGAGAGGGAGGGAGGGAGTGAGAGAGGCAGACAGAGGCAAAGTAAAGTCAGAGAGGGGTGGGAGAGTAAAAGTTATGCATGTTTGTGTCACACACCTACCGGTACAGGGTATCAAACCCCTGATGACTATGTAGTGTTATCACTTTTCTATGCAGTTATTGGATGCGCCACATAGGTTACATGTTGAAGAGCCCTCAAAACATATACGTGATGGTGGTAGCTATACAGTAGGTGAAGTACACATGTCTGTCCGCATGAACAGGTGCTGTTAGCCGAAACTAGTTTGTTATATTCTTCAATATTAAATAAATATATTGAACTCTGTGCTGCCTTGCTGGTCTATTTGGAGCTGTTAACTTGGTTTGGACCGTGCATCCCCTCGTGCACAGGACTTGGTATAGCCAATATCAATGCAGCCACACTCTCACAGGGATGCACACACATTGACACACATGGCAGGGCTAGGAATACAACTCATCACTAGTGAGATTGCCACAGCACATTACTGTGCATGTATCACATGCGCCACAGGGGTCATACAGAGGTTATATGGCAAAGGGTATGTGGATGTGTCTGACATTGGACAGCATGCTTCAGTATGCCAATGGGGGTTGTAGTGAGTGTGAATGTGATCATACACATCATACAACACATACACACACACACACACACACACACACACACACGCACACACACACACACACTGCCAGTACTGACATGCATGGGTGCTTTGCTTCATTGGTGTGTAGTGGTCGACTGTGCCAGGCAGCTATACAAGGCTAGGTGATGGGTATACCTTGGCATCAGCCAACATGTCTTTGGATATATGCCTGTATTCCTATCCAGTGTGTGTGCAAAGCATGAGTGCTGCATACTGAGGAGTGTCTGCACTAACATCTGCAAATACCAGATATGTCTAGTCCTCTGTTTGCAGACATGGCCTTCATTTGTTGAAGTGTGTGAGCATGCCCAGTATGCCCTTCTGTATTGAATGTGTGGATTGATTCCAGGTAGTTTGTACTGCAGTGCATACATTTGTCTTGTACACCTACAGGTAGCATACTGCTTCTGCAGGCTATCTGTTAATCATTTGACAATATGGGGACAAACTGTGCAGGGATAGTGTGTACTGTAGGTTATTGTGTCTGTGCTGCTTCAGCTGCATGGTACTGCTGTTAGCAGAGATATTCAGACGTGTACTGTTATACACAGTGATGTTTTCTGTCCTCATGTACTGTCAGGTGGACATTCTTGCTCACAGTGATGACTTGTGGGACAAGGGTGACTGCAGCTGTATTCGGTATTGTGGGCAGACACCTACGCATTCATGGTAAGTTATGCCATTCTGGAGGGGGAGCTGCAGACACTTGGTGCTGGGTTTGTGTATCCTGTTCAGCACCTTGGTACAGTGCTGGCAGAGGATCCCATATTTATCTGCCCATCAACATGGCAGTAGCTGTACAGATTTGCACATGTTAGCCAGAGGCAGGGGCCATGGCTCAGGACATTTACTCTATTGTGGTGTACGGGCAGGTGTGTAGCCACGCATTTATGTGTTTGCAGCCAGGGATAGTGTGCACACAGTTTGCTGTCAGACCATGCACATTCCATGCTGCCCATTCTCCCACACTCCTGTCTGTTATTCTAACCTCTTCCATACATTATGCATACATTCTGTGATACTTTCCATAAGGGTATCACCATATCACAGGTGTGTGTTAGTGTTGGTCCACAGTTGATGCAGTGGGACATGGTGGATATGTTACTGTGGTTTGTCCACATGGCCTTGCATATGGCCTAAATGGAGTGTGTTATGTTGTTATTTGGGTGTGCATGAATTAACATACATTGGCAGTATGTGTGAGACATGGGCCTTTAGCAGGCACCTGTGGGCATTAGGTGTTGATGCAGGCCAGATGTGGCAGGCCGTTGCATTCTGTCAGCCCTACAGTCCCAGACCACCATACAGTATATTCCCCTGGGGTGACAGGGTAGATATGATAGTTGTTCATGCCAATACCTTCTATCAGTCTTGATCAGGTGGTGTGGATGCTGGTAGGGTGCTACCTACAGCTAGGGACACACCTGCACGGGGCACCTGCACTGCATGCTGCAGTCTTCTGCTATTGCCATATACAGGTGGGGTCGTACTGTACCCAATCCCCACAGCAGGGATGTTGCCAGAGAGGTGCCTGTGGGTGCTGTTTGTATGGCTGGGTGCATGTGTGCTATGGACACTATCTGACACACAGATATGCATGGGGCATTACAGTTATGCTAGCATGTGTGGGTACATCAGCTGATTCCCAATACATCAGTCATACCTCCTTTGTGATCTGCAGGTGTTCAGGCAGACATCACCAGTATCCCCTACTACAGGTCCTGTTACTGTGATGCATACCTATATGTGCATATCTAAGGGTGTCACCATTTCAAAGTTACACAATATATACTGTATGTCTGGGGTACTTTCCCCTGTGTACTGCTTGTATATCTAGCCCAACAGCCATGCTATGTCAGTCTTTCCGATGGTGACACATATTACCACCATACATTTACAATGGCTTACTGCTTGCATGTGTTATACTGGTGGGGATTGTCTTTGGCACTGCAGTCATGAGGGCTTGTCCCTGTTATCAGCAGTAGTAGGCAATGGCCACCAGGTCTTACCTCAACATGCATAGATACTGACCACTCTCAGACATTATGAAACACACACCATCCTAACACACTCAGACCTGCATATTGTGCAAATGCTGCAACCTATCCTGCTACCTTGGCCACCTCTGGTCATCTGTGCTCCACTCGTCTTATAACTACTCATGCATGTTACTACATGTCTACACAGGATTGGGGGGGGGCAGATCTGAATGTCACTACATTTCTACACTGGATTGGGGGAAGGGGCAGACCTGTCTGTTTCCACATGTCTACATAGGGGTGGGGAGAACACACCTGACTGTTACAACATTTCTACATAGGATTGCGGGGGGGGGCACACCTGACTGTTTGTAACATTCTACACAGGATTGGGGGGTACACCTGACTGTTACAAACGTTTCTACACAGGATTGGGGGGGCCACACCTGACTGTGTTTACATTTCTACACAGGATTGGTGGGGGGCACACCTGACTGTTACTACATTTCTACACAGGATTGGGGGCACACCTGACTGTTGCTACATTTCTACACAAGATTGGGGGGGGCACACCTGACTGTTACTACATTTCTACACAGGATTGGGGGGAGACACACCTGACTGTTTCTATATGTCTACATGGGAGTGGGGGGGCACACCTGACTGTTACTACATTTCTACATAGGGTTGTGGGGGCCCCACTTGACTGTTTTTACATTTCTACATAGGATTGGGGGGGGGCACACCTGACTGCTACTACATTTCTACACAGGAGTGGTGGGAACACAGCTGACTGTTTCTACATGTCTACATGGGAGTGGGGGCACACCTGACTGTTACTACATTTCTACACAGGATTGGGGGGCACACCTGACTGTTGCTACATTTCTACACAGGATTGGGGGGGAGCACCTTACTGTTTCTACATATCTACATAGGATGGGGGGGGGGCACACCTGGCACATGCACACATTTGCTATGACTGTACTTGTATGTCAGGTATTCCATGTCATTCTGTATTCTAACCTATCATACTGACTAGAGGCATATCATTGTACTACAGGTCTTAGATTTGGTTGCTCTACATATTAGTGTCTGAAATTCTACCCTTCAGAACTAACATCCCACTGCCTGACCTGCTGTCTGTGTAGGCCTGGGGGGGAGGTTACCCATAGGCATCATTCAGAGGCCATAGCACAGGCTCTGTTTGGGTTTGTCTACACCTGTCCTGCTGGCTGAGACTGTTGTTGGGTATGTGAACCTCCCTGACTGGCATGTGTGAGTCATATGGACACACATGTTGCCCAGCACATTTCCTGCAGTGGGTTTTGTCACCCTGTCTAGTACTGGCTACTATGGTGGCTCCAGTATGTGTTACAGATGTCATAGTGCCACTATGGGTGTCTACTATCTGTTGACATTACATTCAGCCACCCAATTCCCTTTCATGCTCACATCCATACCATAGATAAAGGTAACCATACATTCTACTCCATTTGGCAATTGGTAGGTTGATTGACTTACCTTGTGGGTGTGCCAGGACTGAGGATGGTGCTGCAGGGCTGCTTATGTTGGATGCACATAGTTCACTCCCTATACATGTTTGAGCACAGGTAGTGTCATGTTTGGCATCCCTTTTACTGTATATGCGAGTCAGAGAGAGGTGTCATTCCCTGGGTCCCTACTGTGTCAGTGTATGTGCTATGTGTTGTCTCTTAGCCATGGCCTCGGCATACTGGGCACGCCTCTTTCTGCCTACTGGGGCAGGCTCAGCTTGTTCCTCCTCTGAGTCACTCTGTGCCTGTGCAGGCCTTGGCATTGGTGGGGGCTGTGTGGCCCTGCCCTGTGCTATTCCTGCTGTAGCTGTTTCTGCAGGATCATATTGTGTAGCATGGCACATATCATAACAATTTGGGCATATGTAGCTGGTGAGTACTGTAAGGCTCTACTGGATGTGTCCAGACACTGGAACTGTGACTTAAGCATCCCAAACACATGCTCTATTATAAGTCTGGTCTGTGCATGTGCCTCATTATGGCATTCTTGTTCAGATGTGTGAGCATTTCTGATGGGTGTCATCAGCCATGGCTCCAGTGTGTAACCAGCATCCCCTACTAGGTGACCATAGGGGATGTCCCCATTGGCAAATCTCTGGTACAGCTGCATCAGATGCCAAATGCGGGAATCTTGATAGCTTCCAGGGCAGCCAGCACACACATTCATTATAATGCCTTGGGCATCACAGATGACCTAGCAGTTGATGGAGGGGATGCCCTTGCGGTTGATGTATGCCTACCCTGAACACTGGGTGGTGCTTTGATGCATATGTGCATGCAGTCTATAGCACCCACTATGTCAGGGTATTCTACTACTTGGAGGAAGAGACGCATATTATTGGCCAACACCTCACGGGTGTTGGGGAAATATACGTGCTCACCAGCATGTGCTGACATGGCATCCAGGAACTGGTGGAATACTCTGGATGCTGATGCCTGTGAGATCCCCATGATATCCCCAGTTGAGCTTTGGGAAGAACATGTGGCTAGTATTCCCAGGACTACACATACCTTGGTATCCATTGGGATGGTTTCCCCTCGGTCAGTCTGGTGTGTCAAATGTGGCTGGCACAGCTCAACAATTTGCTGTAGGAGGCCCTTGTCCACCCTATAGTGCTCCACTATCTCCAGCTCATGTAGCCCCTGGTAGGTTACCCTGGGTCTGTACACTCTTCTCTGTCTCCTCCGTCTCCTCACTATGGGTTGATTGGCAGCATTCACATCCTCACCACCCTCAACCTCTTGCACATGTTGTTCTATGTTGCCTGCTGCAGCCCCTCTCATTTTGTAGGTTTGTTTGTTAAAAGTTCCCTGCTTGTATTCACTGGTTGTGTAGAGTATGGGAAAAACCAGAGGGAAAGGTGTTTGTATAGTTTATAGTAATGTTCTGGGCTGGGCTGGTCTGCTGCATGTGTAATTGGCTGATTCTGATAAGTTTCACCTGCCAGCTATGCTAGTTCTCCTTGATTACCTTCCTACTACTGTTTTCCCTTCCCAGTGCCTTCCTGTTTAAGCCCAGGGGCACGCTGTGCAAACACAGTGCTCAAATGTGCACAGAGCTGCTATTTTCTGGTTTACTTTTTTCTTCTTCCTTTAAAACCCGGTGCACAGTGAGCACACCCGCTTAGGCAATGTAAAGATTGCTAGGCAGAGTCAGACACACCCCCTAGCTTAGCTGTGCTAAGCTAGGAGCAAACCTGAGCCACAGGGCTCCAATCCGCTTACAGTATGCCTGACACAACCCTTCCATGATGTCACCTAACTTCTAGGCTTGCACCAAGCTATTCCTACTCTTACACTGCTGGGACCTGACTAGCATGCTGAGGAAAACTGGGATTCACTATCATTCCCCTCATTTGCATAGGATTGCCTGCTAATGCATAGTTACATGTCTCACACTAAGCCTCCCCCCTTAGCAACCACTACTCACTGGCCATGATGTCTACTGCCTGCCATTGACTTGCATGGCAGAATAGTGATTTTAGTTAGAATGCTTATTTTAAGTTTATTTTGTTATTTTCCCCCCATCCCATTTGCGCTCCGCTGCCCTACACTTAAACAGCCGAGATCAGCTAAAAAAAAATAAAAGATGATTTTTTTTATTTTTTATGTTGTTTGCACTGCCAATGGCCTTATACCTGGCCATTGGCATGCTTCCTGACTGATATGCAGCCTTTATTTGGAGCTGTCACGGCTCCGTTTTGGATTTTGCAGAAATGTACTCGGTTACTAACCAAGTACATTTCTATAGATTGCACTAGTCCTGCATGGAGAGTTGCAAGCTTCCTGGGTCACAAATTCACCTCATTTGCATGGATTTCTCCTGCAAATGGGGTGATCTGCATACAGGGGCTTAGTCCATGCAGGACTAATGCAGGAGCGCTCATGCACGCCCTACAGGCTGTTCCTGGATCGCACAGCAGACATATTGCCTGCTAGAGCTCCTGCACTGATCCTGCACGCCATGCAAGGCATACAGAATCCGGGGTGAGTTAAGAATGAGCACCCATAGCTAATGCAAAGGATCAGCATTCTGTTTACTTCCAAACCAAAGGTTCAATGTTGTAAAACTGTATTTGCTTATATTGTTTCATATAGTATTATGGAGTTTCAAATACAGAATCATAATTTTAAGCAACAATTAAAAAAGTCAGAAAATAGTTCTTGTCTAAAAATGCAGGCTGTTTGCTTTCTTTAAAATTTGTCTCTCTTTTTTTTTTTTTTTTATTTTTTGCAGGACCTAACTGCCTAAATAGGTAATGTTCTATGAAAACAGAAACAGACAGTAAGAGTGGTGAAATGGTTGCAACGCATGTTTGAACCAGTACTACTGAACATAGGCTAGCTTTGCATGCACTTCATTCCAGGCATTAGCAAAAAAGCATCATAACTGTAAGGTGTGCATTTACAACCTTAAATGAAGCATATCTTACAGCCTTGCAGTTTAAACTGTTTCTTGCACAACAATCCATCTGGTTGTCTTACTAATAGGGTAAAGGTAGATCTGCACTCTGATCAGTCCATATGGGATATGTGATAAAGCTTGATTCTACTTTAATCTGTTTTTGAGCTTTGCAGATGGTGGCAAAAGTGATGACCTTAAAATGCTGGAAAGTATCTTATATAGGTTTATAGGTATATAGTATGTTAATGACCTAGTATACATGTATATTAGGTTAACAGCCAATGGTGCCTTTATAAGCCTAGCGATGTATCCAAAATGTATTCTGCAAGATTTTTGAGCCTTAGTGGTTATTTTAGGGTGTGTGTGTGTGTGTGTGTGTGTGTGTGTGTGTGTGTGTGTGTGTGTGTGTGTGTGTGTGTGTGTGTGTGTGTGTGTGTGTGTGTGTGTGTGTGTATTGGGTGGCCGCAGTGGTGTAGCGGTTACAGTTGTTGCCTCGCAGCAACAGGCTGTCTGGTTTGATTCTCGGCTGGGATATCTTCTGTGTAGAGTTTGCATGTCCTCCCTGCTGTCATGTGGGTTTTCTCCAGGTGTGTACTCCAGTTTCATTCCAAAGACATGCAGTAGGTGGATTGGGCACTCTAAATTGGCCATAGGTAAGTGTATGTGTGTGAATCTGTGGTATGAATGAACTACTACAGCAAGGCTAGCCACCTAGTGGTGTAAACTTTGGCTAGAGATGATTGTCACTGCTCAAGTGACATCCCAACCCCATGTGCAAAATGGGAAAAAAGGGGTTGAGGATGAATGGATATGTGTGTGTGTGTGTGTGTGTGTGTGTGTGTATATATATATATATATATATACACATATACACACACACACTATATATATATATACAAAAATATATATTGATATATATATATATATATATATATATATATATATCATAACTCCCTCAAACTCTTTCCTATCATATATCCATCTTTACCATCACATCCTTCGACAGCACTACCATTAAAGCAGAACCTCACACTAAACTACTTGGCGCCATAATCAACAATCAAACAAAATTCGACTTTCACATTCAACAAAGTATAAAAAACACATAAAAAACTGGGATTACTTTACAGAAATAATAAATTCCTTACCTCAAACTCTCAACCTTCTCTGGCATAAGCTTTCTGCCTACCCTGCTTACTCTATGCAACTTCGGTTCTCACAAACATACAGTCTTCATTACTTTCCAAGCTTGAACATACCTATAACAAACTAGCTTGATTTGCCACAAACCTACCCTACAACTCTCACCACTGTCATGCACTAAAAAACTAAATTGGCTACAATTCCCCCAACAACTCCTGCTGTCACAGCTACAAATCACACATTCAGTACTCCACAAACCTACTGCCTGCTCCTGCTACTGCTCACTTGTTCACTTGTATCCTTTTATACTCCTAACAGTCCTCTTAGTAGCTTTGATCAACATCTCCTTGACATCTACAAACCCAACAAAAATATAAGCAAACTCCTATATAAATAGTCAGTGTCCCAGTCCTGGGACAAACTCCCTGCTCATGTAAGAGATATCTCACCCCCAAAACAATTCAAAAAAGAGCTAAACCTCTCCCTAATAAACTCCTGGCTCTGCCCCTCCCTGTCCACACCCCCACACCCTCTGTCTCCATCCTCCATGTTTTTCTGCTCATTTCTTCTCACATATACCAACAGAAAAAAGTCCAGTCGCTGAAGTACGACCAGACTTTCTTTTTTTAATTTGTGCTCTGGAAGTATACATTTCATGTGTCTAAATAAAATAATTTTCTTGGTGGCAAAAGCCAGGATACCTTTTTGGCTAGGCTTGTATAGGCCCTAGGGCCGATAGTCTAGTACCTACCTATGAACCTATGAACCTATGAACTGGGATGGGTTCCTTTTCTTGTTCTCCTCTTTTATAACGATATCATAGCATACTATCAAGTGCAGCTACAATCTATGCATATATGTATATTTTACTTTATTTTTTTGTAATCCATGATCTATGTAAAAACCTAATTGATTTGTACCACCTTTACCTTATTTATCACAATCTGTATGTTTCCTGTTTGCACACGTTTGTATATGATTTCTCTGTCCTGTTTAACTGCTTAGTAATGCCATATGTCAACATCCCTTCATTTTTTGTTATGGCTTTGTACTAATCTTTTTGTTTGTATCACTATGGAGCTTTTCTCCTCGGGTCTCCACTGAAAATGGGCTCCTGGCCCAGTTTGGACCAACCCAGTTAACAAATGTCAAATAAATAAATAAATATATATCAAATCGGGTATGATTTACAGACTGCTTTTGTCCACTATAGATATAACTAGCTAGATCTGTGGTGAATTTCTGATTTCCTACCACTGGTTCAGGTTATGTCTGAACTGAGTTAAGAAAGAACTATGCTTCACGTGGATGAGAAGCCTGTTCCAGACAAGGGGAATTTTCTGAGACACATGCCTGTCACTCCATCATGTCCTATTTATGTTAGAAGCAAGGTTCAAATCCCGACACAGAGTAGTTCTGAAGCTATTGGCTTTGTGGATGTGCAAAAGGTCCATCAGAGTGGGATCCAAGGATGCCTTCTATGCCTGCATAGATTGCCTCACAACAGTCTGTCTGTAGGAAACTATATGATACTGAGAGAAGATTTTGAGGTGATATGCATAGGGCATATTATTTACACCTGGTATTCTTTCTGTGTGGAACCTCGGTGGATGTTCATTTGCTGCATGTGCCTGGTCTGGTACATGCTAAAGGGGGTGTTGTACTCCTTGATTGGTCTGCAAGTTGAGCAACAAAGAATGATTTCCTTACTACTTTAGAAACATGTTGGTTGTAAGTCAGGTTATTATGGTAATTTGGACATGGAGATGCTCAAGCATGTCATTTTGTTTGACCAGTCTTGAGGTATACCTGTTTTTGATGTGGGTCAACACAACTGCAACTTTAATCCCTTCCTGTAGTCTAGAAGGCCTAAATGTGTGGGAGGGACTGTATCCCTGCAATGTTGGGTTGTTGTCCTCAGCTTTAAACCATGTCTAAGTAACTGCACATATGTCTGGATTCTCCAAGATGAAGAGAGCTTGGAAGGAATGGAGTTTCTTGTTTATGCTAATGGACTTTATATTACCATTAATTGATTTTGCTAAGCTGGAAGGTTTGTTTTTTGGCATTGCCTAAAAAAGGGCACTATGCTGGAGAACAATATCTTAGTCAATATTCAAAGCCTAGAGGGGACAGGTGCAGATTATCCTTGGCAAAGCAATGTGGTCTGTTATCTATATCCTCCCATGCTGACAAATATTACACCCTCTTTGAATGCCACCAGAAGCTAAGCCCATTATTAAAGTCAGTCATATTCTGCTCCCAAATTGGCATTGTCCTTGGTGAAGGCAGAATGGTGTACCAGCCCGGGACACATAGTCTAAGAGCTCCATAATTTCTCTCTCCCTATAGCCCAGGTACAGCTCACATCTCTTACACCCACAAGTGCTATGACTAAGTCACTCTGGTACTTGCAGTTTAATGACCTGAGTGTGTTAGTGACTTGGTGGATCCTGACCTGCTAGGCAATTCACCATGATTTCCTCCTTGTTCAGCCTGGTGAATGGGGCATCTGTATGTCTCACAGTGGAGTTTCCTAATCTTATGGTATTGGTAGTGCACTGGCTTGCCTTATTGACTTTGGAGTTGTGGGTCCGTGGGCTCTAGCTGTTTGTGTCATGCTGGGTGTTGTTTCGATAGAGTGCTTTGGGTTTGCTGTGGATAATTGATGCAGGTTGAGTGTCCAGGAGGTCTTTGGGGTTTAGGAGGATTGTCTTTTAGTGCTTCCACATATGTTGGTCTATGTGTTGGGTGCATACTGTGTGTGTGTTACTGACAATCTGATTGCTACTTTGAGTGTTAGTATGTGAGACTCTTCCCTCCAGTGACATTGTATATTTACTTCTCTTGCGTACTGTACTTAATTCTCTAAGGATTAGTTGGTTGTTAATGAAGATGAGACAACTGCTACATTTTGTCAGAATGCCTATACCCATTAGATGGTAACAGAGAAATTGGGAAAATGCATATCCATGATGTCAGGTCATTCTAGGTGAACTACAAGGGCTAACAGCAGGCTAGCTTGGGTGCTTTTGAGGCTAAAAGCAAAAACTGGGTTATGTAGAAGCAGCTTTGTGGGGAAGTCTTCCTCAGTGCACAATTTAGTTGCACTTTGCACAGCTGAGGTACAGGGTACAGTTTCAGAGGTAGTTTTACAGGGAACATTTAGTTTCTAAGAGCCTGTGTCTATGCAAGGGAACGTTAAACACAAATATCCCTCTGGACAATATGCCTCCCTGTGTGTTTGCCAACATGGACTGATCAGGCTTACTTTTAATCCTTCCCCAAACTTTTTGTGCCTTTTTGAGTAATCTCCAAAGCACAATGCAGCAATGAGCTAAACTGATTGTGAACAAAGTTACCTACTGAGCATATAGCGAACCTACTGGCTGATAAATTTAGCCCTAACTTAACTCCTCTGTTCCTTCCATTTGTGCCTTAAGATATACCTGAAACTGGCTGACCTCCAGCTATCACTCAAGATCAAGTCGTAAGAGTGCCTATTGAAAGTTAAAACTGCTGCATCGATGGGTCCTGATGATATTCCTGGATAAATCTTAAGTAGCAGAAAGCATGATTTAGCCACACCCCTAGCAACATGGTTCAATCTCAGCCTCCATACAGGTTTTGTACCAAGGGAATGGAGAACAGCTGCAGTCATTCCTCTGTATAAGGGAGGACCTTCCACAGACCTAAGCAATTACAGACTTATAAGTCTGACCATCCTCACAGGCAATGCCATGGAAGTGCTTATCAAGGAACTAATAAATAAGGATATATGGAACCTCCAAACACTAGACCCATTCATTTTGGATTCATAAAGAGCAGATCACGCTTACTCAGCTTGGTGGATATTTTTGAAAAGGTTACCAAAGTAATAGATGAAGGCAAAATAGTATGTACCACATACCACGACCTAAACAAAGCTTTTGACAAAATTCCCCACTAAGGCATAGTAGTGAAAGGCTAAATAAACTGGGAGTAAACCCCTCTGTCACCCACTGGATTGCCAACTGGCTCAGAGATAGAATCAAGGAAATCAAAACAGGGGAAGTTACCTCAACAAATACACAGTCACTACGGAAGTCCCATAAGGTTCTGTGCTGGGAACTGTCCTGTTTGGCATCTACTTTTCTGAAGCAAAAGCTAACACCAAAGGGCTCTGGCTGACTCAGTGTAAAAATGACTGTAAGCTAGGAGCAGTCACTGAACCCCTAAATGACTTAGCCATCTGGCAAGAAGGTCTGCCCTAACTAAATAACTGATACCAAAACATGGACTGAAACTAAATGCCAAAAAAATGCATTATTGTATCCTTTGAAAAGTTATCTACTTCACAAAACTACCACACTGGCAACATGCCTCTAAGAGTTGACCCAGTTGTTCAGGATTTGGGAAGGTATATGGACAATGATTTATCTACTTCACAAAACTACCACACTGGCAACATGCCTCTAAGAGTTGACCCAGTTGTTCAGGATTTGGGAAGGTATATGGACAACGATTTATCTACTTCACAAAACTACCACACTGGCAACATGCCTCTAAGAGTTGACCCAGTTGTTCAGGATTTGGGAATCTATATGGACAATGATTTAACTTTTGACCAACATGTGTCCATTGTCATAATGAAGTCCTTCTATATTGCAAAGGGATTGTGTCTAGATCTAAGTATGTCATTGTCTCCTTCTACTCAGCCCTCATTAGGCCAGTCATTGAGTATAATGTTCCTTTTGGCATATATCTGTCCTTCACATAAAACATAACTGGAACACCCACCAAGGATATATTACTAAAAGGATACAAGGTTTAGGCAACATGTTCTACATGGGGTGGCTCAAAGCCCTGTCAAAATACTCTTTATCCTACAGATTGCTAAGAGGTGACATGTGAGTGGCATACAAGGCATCCTCTGACCCAATACTGATGCATTTACTGCACTTCAGGAAGTTAAATGTCATCTTAAATGCACAGTCTAGCGATCTAAACCTCTTCTTCAACATCAAAAGAATGGTTTGAAGGAACAGATATATTTCACAGAGGATACTGCTGCAATGAAACAGACTCCCCATTCAAATAAAACAAAGCTCATCCCTGTCCATATTCAAATGCAACTTGGATCTATGGATGGGAAACAGAAAATTTACTCCAGGACTGCTCCCTGTTCCTGTAATGCACATAGGCAGTTCTTAAATGCTTTATTCTATGAATGGGTCGCACTCAAATTATCTATGATACAATCTAAGCTATTCTTTTTAGGGGTAATATATAATTATCAACCATTGGATTGGTAAGGCCAGTCTATAACCAAATGAAATAGGTTAATTTTAGCACAAAAAGGCAAATTGGCTAGGCTTAAAATGGCCTACAAGGGCAGCTAGCCTACTACATACCTATGAACATACAGAGAAAAATCATATGTTTGCTATTGGCCTTACAACTGTACTGTCAGTTATGATTTGTGCACTGTGGATATCTGTCTATTGAAAATGCTGCTGTGTGCATTAGGCCTAGGTGTTCACATCAATGGAGGTAAGTCTTATTTACTGGCAACTCATTTGACATTCTAGAATTATTGATGATGGTGTCATATCTAGGTGAACATGCACAGGTTCATATGTGTTTACTAGGCTAACGACCACAGGGGCCTTTTTAAGCCTAGCCATGCATTCCAAATCAGTGACAAGTTCTGATACCCTTGACAAGTGTGAGCATGGGCCTGGGAGATGAACAATTTACAGGTTACCTGTTTGCATCAGATACATAGGTGCCAAACCAGGGATGAGTTTCCAGTTTCCCATCCAATTGTCCAAGTTGCACTTGAACTGGATTAGGGAAGAACTCTGCTTCATATGATGTCACAGCAGTCTGTTGTGAGCTAGGCTTGATCTAGAACTTCTGTCTGCATCCCTGAGACTTTAAATGTCTGATGTTGTGGCTTATCCAGTAGCAGCAGAAGAACATTAATTGTTTTTGGCAGAAATTGTATCAGTTGCATGATGCCATCAGCTTAAGGAGACATTACTCATGAATGTTGCATCCGCTTCCAAGAGCAGCTAATAGCTGCATAATTACAACTTCAGCACTCCACTATAAAGTCCAACAACAATTTACATTATCTAACCTAGGTCATAGAATAAGACTCTCTCAAGGCTTGACTCATCATCCTAATTACACTGATATAAGGAAATAGATTACGCTTCAGAAGTAAAAAAAAAAAAGATGCAGCAGATGACATAACATCTATCTATACAGCCCTTTTGTACATGTAAACGAGATGCCATACGGAAAATACTGAAGGATATAAAAAATGCTGTCCATGCTGTTAAAACTCTAGTTTATATATATATATATATATATATATATATATATATATATATATATATATATATATATATATATATATATATATATATATATACATATATACATATATAAATTTCCTTTTTAGTTCCACCCTATCACAAGTAGTCTGGAGTCTAACAACTAAAATGAAGCATTTGAGTCCCAGTTGATGTAAAACCTTTCAACACATATTTAAGAAAAAATTTTACAAGAATACAAGCTCCCTGCCTCCCACTCCTGCATATCTAAATATACTATAATACCAAGATTACCCAACATTGAGAAAAAAGGGCAAATTTCCTATCCCCACAAGCTCCCTACCTCCCACTCCTGCATATCTAAATATACTATAATACCAAGATTACCCAACATTGAGAAAAAAGGGCAAATTACCTATCCCCACTTAACTGCAATCCTATTACTCTGATTGGTTCAATGTATTTTTTCTTCATTTTTCTGAGGAACATATGTCAGGTGAACAATGGAAACACACAAAGAGGTAGGGATTTAAGTTGTATAGGTCCCTTTATTTATTTTTTTATTTAGTTATTTATTTATTTATCTATTTATTTTTGAAAACCAGTTAGTAATGTATATTTTAAAATGGACAAAAAGAAACACGCAAACAAATATATAAATAAAATGCACAAAATTAGTTGGCCATGCTAATTTTAAGGAGAGTGGAAGTTGTAGCTCATCAACTATAAACCTCCTGGAAAGGAGCTACTTTCCGTATGGATTCATGTCATCAGATCAAACTTCTGAATGTTGAGTGGCATAAACAGACACAGGACTGAACTTGAAAAAAAAAGAAAAAGCAGTTATTTTTGGAGGGGAGCAATCCATCCCTACACCTCATATAAAGGGAGCTGTGTCCTCTACACCCTCTTCTAATTACATATACTAACTCCGAGACAGCACTATTTTGGGAAAGGGCCAATTTCCTAATCCCGGATTCACATAATACAGGCTCCCCATTATCCCGATACATCGGCATTTCTGACATAGATGTACACGGTTTGACATTCTGACATTTGACTTTACTGTCCATTGAGCTGTTATCATGAACCTGTTCCAGGTATAAGGAATACAGCTGCTGGCTTGATCATGCATTCAGTGTCACAGAAGTTGCAGCCGTCTTCTGTGACTTTGACTGAGTCAGAGAAGCAGTACTGTTTATTATAATGGTGCAGAGTAGCTGTTACCTAGGACCTCATAAGAGACCATAAAGACCTGTTCTATACTATGGTAGTCTTATGAACTTCTCCCATGTAAAACATCAGTCCACCTCAATGTGAATCAGACTGCTGGAGTTGTTAATTGTTAATGGTCAGTGATTCTATGCACTAATGATTCCAGAATGGAAAAAAATAATTTTATTTTCTTGTACAGAAACTTTCACATTAATAATCAAATGATTATATGTTGCACTAATGCTGTGGGAATGGGAATGGAAGCTGATACTTGCTGCAGTCTGTAGTACAATGTATCAAGTGTCACCTAAACAAACAGATGATAGCGAAACTGAATGGAGTTTATGTTCTCTTAGCCTAGTATCAGAAACACAATTTCTAAGACCAGTTAATTGTTCAGTACAATATTTCTGAATTCTTTCCAGTTTGTTCATGTCTCTAGAATGCATTTATTTATTTACACTTTCTTAACCGGGTAAGAGAAATGGTATATAGAATAATAAAAAAAAAATAAAATAAAAACAAATGCACCTATGAATACAAAAAAAAATGCTATTAAGGGATTTGGCAAAGATTACAGCAAGTACAATACATAGGTGTGACAATGAATTAAATGCATTAAACTATAGTTTCAAGAATTCATACATTACTAATGCTAAAATATGCATTGGTAATGTCATTATAAATACAGAATTATATGTAAACATATTGCACAGCTTATAAAATGTTATTGAAGTGCAATGGACTAAGAATCAGTTTGTTAATGTTCCATGGCTGCAGAAGGAAAAAAGGGGGGGAGCTTATATATGCATCACTCTTGTTGAGGTAAGGTAGCATCATCAAAACCAAACTGTAGGTTTTGGAATGGAGTCAAGAGTATCATGGTACAATTAGAACAAATCCAGGTTTGACAAAGTGCTCGTTTGTAACTGCAGATCATGCCTCCTAACAGCCTGTATCCGGGACAGTTGCTCCTTCAGCCCACCCTAGTTATGGCTCTGTACTGAAGTGCAATTTGCAATTTGTGATCATCAAATTAAAGATGATAGGTTCATCATTTAGCAGTCAGTACAGTTTTAAGACTGGATGATCAGACAAATTATTAGACAAGCTGGCACACAGCAGGATTCTAAAATCCTGGGCTGACAGAAAGGATAATTTAAAAGGGCTACCGTTGGAAAAAGCAGATGATTTCACTATTCCTCAGAACTCATGTATAAGGCTACTATTTTGAGGTAGAAGTGGGGTTACTTGTGGACCTGGTATATATATATATATATATATATATATATATATATATATATATATATATATATATATATACAGAGAGACTTTTATAGTGAATGTGTGGGAAAAATGATTTATCATTCAACTTTCGCAATGAGGTCATGCACAGATTATAAGGCAATGTGTCATAATCGTGGTGATGGTCTCATCATCTGATCAAAAAGGACAGTAGTATTACATTGAGAGTCAGTCCGACAGCATTCAGTTAACGTGTCATAACGGGGTGAAGGCCTCATCATCTGATCAGAAAGGACAGTGGCATTACATTGAGAGTCAGTCCCACAGCATTCAGTTAACGTGTCATAACTGTGGTGAAGGCCTTATCATCTGATCAGAAAGGACAGTAGTTTTACATTGAGAGTCAGTCACACAGCATTCGGTTAATGTGTCATAACCGTGGTGAAGCCCTTATCATCTGATCAGAAAGGACAGTGGTTGTACATTGAGAGTCAGTCCCACAGCATTCAGTTAATGTGTCATAACCGTGGTGAAGGTCTCATTATCTGATCAGAACGGACAGTGGTATTACATTGAGATTCAGTCCCACAGCATTCAGATAACGTGTCATAACCGTGGTGAAGGCCTCATCATCTGATCAGAAAGGACAGTAGTTTTACATTGAGAGTCAGTCACACAACATTCAGTTAATGTGTCATAACTGTGGTGAAGGTCTCATTATCTGATCAGAACGGACAGTGGTATTACATTTAGATTCAGTCCCACAGCATTCATTTGTAACTGCCAGTCATCCTATTCTTTGGGAGCTTAAAAGAAATGGAAGACGTACAACATCAGACTGTTAGTCAAAGCCATCCTCACAAAATAGGACAGATAGTAATGCCTAGACAATTGTGTCCACTAATTAGAAAATCGCGAGCAACATGCTCTGCTAATTAGAAAATCATTTTATACATAAGGCCAATGATAAGACAATACTTAGACAAATTCCTTCTCAACCAGACAGATGCACTGATCATTTGATAAAACTGATAACAGCTTATGACATAAAGGAAACAGACATGGAAATCAGATGGACTCAATAACTATTATTTTTCTGCATATAACACAAGGCGAACTTCATGACACCCATGCAGATGGACAATACAGTTATGACTGCTGAATCCTACACAAATGCATTTTATAAACACTTACATGAGTGAATGGATTGTGCTATCCTAAACAGAACAAGGACGCTATCCTCCAAAAAAAGAAAGCCAATCTGGTGGTCCCCTGCCATAAACAAACTCTACAACAGAAGGAAGAAACTGTTGCAAAAGAGGGTAAAATATCATGAGTGGAAGAGCTCCCTGGTCAGCCTCAGTAAGAAGCTGAGATCCCTTCTAAGATCCTCCAAAGTTAGCTACAAAAACAAAATTGCCACTGATTCTAGCGACAACCACAAAGCATTCTATAGCTATGTCAAGAATCTCAATGGCAACACCCAGAACTGCTCTGAGTTACAACACAACGGCACGAAAATTACAGAACCAACTGATACTGCCAACATCCTGGCAGACATGTTCAGTGCTAACTTTACCCCCCCCCTCACCCCCTAAAGGACCCATATCTATACAGGAAGAATGCAGAGTCCCTGTAATCACAACTATGCAGGTAAAAGCTGCACTCTCTAAAGTCAAAAGCACAACATCCATGGGACCAGACAACATCGCAGGCTGCGTTTTACATGAACTTCAGAATTAACTGGCTCCCCACCTAAGCATCATGTTCAATCATAACCTCACGTCAGGCTTTGTGCCCACTGAATGGTGCACAGCAACAGTTATCCCACTCCACAAAGGGGAGCCACCACTGATCCCGGGAACTATCCCCCTTTAAGCCTGAAGAGCCTGATCTGCAAGGCCATGGAACTTATCATCATGGAACTCATAAACAAAGACATTGGTAACCTCCAAACTCTGGACCCCACCCAGTTCGGGTTTGTGAAAGGCAGATCATGCCTCCTGAACCTGATCAACTTCTTAGAGGCAGTCACCAAAGGCGTAGATGAGGGTAAGGTGGCTCACACAGCCTATCTTGACCTTGCCAAGGCTTTTGACTCCATCCCCCATTCTGGATTATAGCTAAACTCACTAAACTAGGTATAAATCCCTATGTCACAAGATGGGTTGCCAACTGGCTCACTGACAGAACTCACACTGTAAAAGTTGCAGACTCCAAATCTGATTTCAAACCAGTGACAAGTGGAGTGCCACAGGGTTCATTCCTGGGACCTCTCCTGTTTGGTATCTACTTCTCTAAAGTACAAGCTAACACAGAAGGCCTTTGGCTAACGAAGTTTGCAGATGACTGCAAACTAGGAGCCATAGTCGAATCCCTAAATGAAGTGGACATCCTACAGAAGGGCCTCACTGAGACAGATGCCTGGTGTCAGAGCCATGGCCTCAGGCTCAATGCCAAAAAGTGTATTGTCATCCCCTTTGGTAAAAACTCTGTACCCATGAACTACCACATAGGCGGCAGTCTACTTAATGCCGGATGTGTGATAAGAGATCTTGGGACCCAGGTGGACAGTAGTCTCTCCTTTGAGTATCACATCACGACAGTAGTCAGAAAACCCTTCTACATGGCACACCTCATCACAAAAGGGTTCTCATCCAGGAAAAAAGAGGTCATTGTTCCCCTCTACTCGACAATCATTAGACCCATTATAGAGTACAACCCCCCTTTTTGGAATGTACCTCACAAGACATCTGCAGCAGCTGGAAATGCCACAGAAGTACTTCAAAAAGAGGATTACTGGCCTCAAACAGATGGCCTACACTGACCATCTCAAAAAACTCCAGCTTTACTCCATAGCATATCAGCTACTACGAGGTGATCTCTGCCTAACATATAAAACTATGTCAAACCCAGAGCTGTTGGACATGCTACACCTAAAGAAATCCCAATCCCTTTGAGCTTCATGCTCTAGGGACCTAAACCTTGTCACCACAATAAACAGGACATGCTGGAGAGATAGATTCCTGTCCCAGAGACTTCCCATACTCTGGAACAAGCTACCCATCTATGTCAAGCAAAGTTCCTCATTAGCACTCTTCAAGAAAAATGTTGATGAGTGGATGGGAAATAGGAAATACACCCTGGGGATCACTTCTGTGGCTCTGCTCAACAGGGGCACAGGAAAATAACTTTCTTGGGTGGCATAAGCCAGAGAACCTTGTTGGCTAGGCTTACTTAGGCACTTGGGCCAATAGCCTAGTACATACCTATGAACCTAAGAGTCAGGTTTTTATCTTATCAGTTTATTTACTGTAGGCAAAATAATTACAATGATACAAAGTCACTTTGCATTCATCCAGTGCTCTGGTAGAAAGCTAGATGCTGACAAGGTAGCTTAGTTTTGGAACTTTCCACACTGAGAGCAAAATTTAAAATGGCCTGGAAGGGTATTGGGGAGAATTTTACTTATTTTATAAAGACAGTGAAATAACTGGTCATTGTTTCAGCATTATCAATTCAATGGAGATGAATTTACTCAGATCCCAAGAAGAGTGATACCAACAAAACACGATTTTAATAGGCTGAGTATTAGTGCATTCTCAGATTCTTTACTTAAGGATTATATTTGCCACTATCATACTGCTCTGGTTTAGAAAATGGATAACGAGGCAGTGCAGTTAGAAGAAATCCACATAACCTAATTCACATACAGCAGTCCAAATATCACAGCTGGTTCTAACAAATGTTTAACAAATAATCACCAAGTCTGTCTGCTACAAATCAATGTCTGGTAACCAAATTAGCTCCAGCACACACTTGTGCAGGCCTCCTTCATAGCTGTGGTGAATAAGGGTGACCATGGTCCAATGCACTGTTAATGCTTTATGGAGAAGAACATTTACAAAGCCAAGACAGGTATCAACTAGTAATATGAGGTATGGACACATGAGCAGTGAAGAGCCTGTCATCTTCAGTATGGGGCTGGCACGGACAGGAGATCAACTAGTAATATGAGGTAATGACACATGAGCAGTGAAGAGCCTGTCATCTTCAGTATGGGGCTGGCATGGACAGGAGATCAACTAGTAATATGAGGTAATGACATATGAGCAGTGAAGAGCCTGTCATCTTCAGTATGGGGCTGGCATGGACAGGAGATCAACTAGTAATATGAGGTATGGACACATGAGCAATGAACAGCCTGTCATCTTCAGTATGGGGCTGGCACGGACAGGAGATCAACTAGTAATATGAGGTATGGACACATGAGCAATGAAGAGCCTGTCATCTTCAGTATGGGGCTGGCATGGACAGGAGATCAACTAGTAATATGAGGTATAGACACATGAGCAATGAAGAGCCTGTCATCTTCAGTATGGGGCTGGCATGGACAGGAGATCAACTAGTAATATGAGGTATGGACACATGAGCAATGAAGAGCCTGTCATCTTCAGTATGGGGCTGGCATGGACAGGAGATCAACTAGTAATATGAGGTATGGACACATGAGCAATGAAGAGCCTGTCATCTTCAGTATCGGGCTGGCACGGACAGGATAGGAATAATTATATAGATATATATATAATAGCTACAGCTCATACATATGGATTTTTATCTTACCTTTTTTGTGTCTTTGACAGCTGTTCTACCAAGCCCATTTAGTTAACAGATCAGCTGATTGAAGATAACAGTACAAGATCACTGTAATAGCAGGTGTGGGAAATACTTCCTTTCCCTGCGATTGTATGGTCTTGGAATTGATTTGATAGTGTGTGTGTGTGTGGGGGGGGCTTGTCCTGCTGAAAAACAGTGTTTTTTTGTTTTTTTTTTTTGCATGCTCCAAATTTAATTCTTGGAGAATACAAGCTTAACTGCTAGCATTTTAAGTGCTCTGCAGTACTCTTTATCTTATAAAAGCACACATTCACACACAAACACACACGCACATGCACACACACATATTAAACACAACAGTGACTTACCTCAGCACAAGCATTAACTCTTTAACACCTGTGTGTTGCAGAATGTTACACCTCTAGCAGCCTACATACATCCTTGCATGCCAAAACTTTTTCTGGAAAATCAACTTAAAAAGCAGAAGATAAATACAAATATTTTGTGAAGATTAAACACTATTAAAACTGTACAAGTAGCAATGTTATCAGTAAAAAGTGTTCTTACAGTGATAATAGTGCATTCATAAGCTTTCCATAAATAATCTATTATAAAGCACATAAACTTAGAATTATGTTTTTCTTAAACTTCATAAACAAATTGCCATATCTTAAAAACTGTACAACCTTGACGTATATTGTTACAGTACTTCTGCTAACCGTACATACTCTTTCAGATTATAACAAGTAATTCCTCTATGAATGCATCTTAATTGATATATGTACACAAATCTGAGAACATACACTTAATTATTTAATTAGCAATATAAATAATGCTGAAATATGCTTAATTATTTAATTAGCAATATAAATAACACTGAATATCTGTCAAGATCTGCAACTTTCAGTGCAAATAACAATGTTAGTGCCTTCAGGAATAGTTCAGGTTTTACCTGATGCTATGCAATAGTTTGTTTTGAAGTTTTAAGTGCATATGGGAAATATTGCCTGTTTTCATAATTATAGATTCATGGGTGAATACTAGGCTTACTGCCCCGATGGGACATTTTAAGCCCAGCCAATCACTGCAGGTTAGAATCAAACACAGTACATTGTGTCTATGAGGTAAAGACCTCAACCATTATGCCAAACCCACCCCGTGAGTATAGCTCAGAGGTAAGTAATAGGCATGATGCCCTTGTGGGCTATATTAAGCCTAGCCAATTTCCCTTTCAAAGATGACAATCAAATCTTCTACCTTGGGATAGCAAGTTGAACACTTTAATCAATATACAACCTACAATTACTAGCAAACAATAGCACTAGCATCATGTTATATAAACTGACACTGATGATGACTTTTCCTGTTTCTTACCAAGGCATTTCTTACCATACTCATATTCAACAGCTTGTAACTCTCAGTTATGAAAATATAAACATAAATGTGAAAATATGAATAATAGGGTGTAATTAGTGATTAATTTCTCGATTGCAGGATATCCTAGATTAACAGTCTTAGTGTTATTTTGTTAATAATTGGTTGCCCTTTCTAACACTGCCTATTATTAGCTGTTAAGTCACTTCATTAAAGAAGCCAGGCCCAGAAAAGCTCTGGACATCATTAGGAGCTGTTAGTGTTAACTAGAAATGTATAGAAAAGTACAATAGGCTTGAATAAGTTAAAGACCTTCTGTACACAATCTTAGCAGTAAAAAAAAAAAACACAGTGCCTGCATTCAGTACCATCTAACACTATATGAATTAATCACCCATTTTCTAATGTGAGAAAAAAAAGATAAGCCTTAGCAATTGATGTAATCTAGGCTATAACTAAGGCAACTGACACATGCTCTGTATTCTTCAGAAAAGATATATATTCTGCAAAAACCAGAAAATAAAGTTATTGGATTTATTCACCTAGCACAAAACACTGCACACCACTACATAGCTACACACCAAGCAAACAGGCTCCATGTAACAGAGCTACTTTGTTAAGCTTTTGAATATGTAAGGGAATCAGCAAAAGCTAATGTGTCCCCTCTAAGAAATACCATTCAGATAAAAAAACAGCCTTCCTTCTGCATAAGGTATATGCTTTCTTTGACCACCAATCTCCTTGCAGTAAGTGAAAAAGCCTTGGCTGAGATAACCATCAGAAGACAGAATACCATTCCACCAGAAAATCAGTAAAAGTGATAACCTAAAAAAAACTTAAATCCCTTCTAAAGAAAGAATACAAATGCATTTGCCTTACAAACCAGGTTAAATTGCCTTACTATGTACATCTACAATGTTAGAGCTTAAGTTCTTAAAAATCAGAGTGCAAGCATTCTCTCAACAACTGCATGAATACATTTTTTGTATACTGTACATATTTTATTCAGTAACCTACCATTAATTCTCTAAACAGTATTATGTACTTAAGAAAAGGTTTACAACCTGATATGATCTTATTTGACTTGTTTATATCAATGGGAAGTCTGTATACCATGTATTTGTCTGCGTCTGTGTAAATGTTATACATTATGCATTTGCATTGTCTGAAACTGTTACTGTTACATCTAACTTCTAACGGCTACATTTATATGTATGATCATGGCTAGGACACACAGGTCATCACTAAAACAGGTTTTATATGCACAAGGGTGTGTGTGTGTGTACATACACACGTATACAAAACTTATTTTTTATCTTTCATTTTTTAATCCGTCCCCCATTCTCACATTGCCTGATGGCTTCATTACTTGAACCCAAATGACTCACTTATTTCTGCTGATCTACAAGGCAAGAGCTGGGGAACCTAGATGAGATAAGAGCCCTACAGCCACTGATACCTGCTCAAGAACCTTCAAACACTGGGCCCCTCCCAGTTTGGGTTTGTGAAGGGCCAATCTTGCCTCCTGAACTTGATCGACTTCTTCGAATCAGTCTCCAGAGCCTTGGACAAGGGTAAGGTGGTTCACACAGCCTACTTGGACCTTGCCAAGGCTTTTGACACTATCCCCCACTCTGGGAATCATAGATAAACTTACTAAGTTGGGCATTAATCTCTACATCACTCGATGGGTTCCAAACTGGCTTACTGACAGAACCCACACTGTAAAAGTAGCCGACTCCAAATCCAGCTCCTGACAAGTGACAAGTGGTGCATCACAGGGTTCTATCCTGGGACCACTCTTGTTTGGCATCTACCTCGCTGAATTACAGGCCAACACTAAGGGACTCTGGCTTACAAAGTTAGCAGATGACTGCAAGCTGGGAGCCATTATTGAATCCCCAAATGATGTGGATATACTACAAAAGGGCCTTAGTGAAATAGATGCCTGGTGCCAGAGCCATGGGCTCAAGCTAAATGCCAAAAAATGTATAGTTGTCCCCTTTGGGAAGAAACACGTACCTGTGAACTACCACATAGGTGGCAGTACACTAAACACCAAAAGTGTGATAAGAGACCTAGGGATACAGGTGGACAGTGGTCTCACCTTTGATAACCATATTTCCACAACAGTTAGAACATCCTTCTATTTGGCACACCTCATCACTAAGGTCTTTTCATCCAGAAAAAAGGAGGCCATTGTCCCTCTGTACTCATCCGTCATTAGACCCATTATAGAATACAATGTCCCATTTGGTATTTACCTCACCAAGACATCTGCAACAACTAGAAAGGCCACAGAAATGCCTCACAAAACAATTACAGACCTAAAGCAGATGCCTTATGCTGACCATCTAAAGAAACTCCAGCTATACTCTGTCACATATCACCTACTCAGAGGGTATCTCTGCCTAACATACAAGGCCATGTCAAAGCCAGAGTTGTTGGACATGCTACACTTAAAGAAATCCCAATCCCTCCGAGACACACACTCCAGGGATCTTAACCTTGTCATCACAATGAATAGAACATGCTGGAGGATTAGGTTTCTGACCCAGAAACTCCCCATGCTCTGGAATAGGCTTCCCATACATGTCAGGCAGAGCGCCTCAATGGCCCTCTTCAAGAGAAACCTTGACAATTGGATGGGAGATAGGAAATTCATTCCGGGGATCACATCAGCAGCCCTGCTAGACAGGGGTCCAGGAAAGTAAATATTTGTGGGAAGCAATAGCCAGGGAATTGCTATGGCTAGGCTTGTATAGGCCCTAGGGTCGATAGCCTAGTACCTACCTGTGAAACTTTGAACCAATGAAGAAGGCAAACTACCCATTTGCTCTCCAGCAGTGAGAGTTAGATGACAGGCAGTAGGAAAGCTAGCAGATTGTCTGGAGTAGCCAACCCCTGGTGCTACTGTCTTTTGTGGCTCACTTAAGCTCCACAGTGCTGCCCATTACCACAAGGAAGTGTGTGCACTTTCGTACTCATGCAAATCCTCAGTTGGTAATTGTATTTCTTATGACAGCCTGTGGTTGCTAAGCTTGTGCACCATAATCGCAACACACATTGCTACCCCCCAGTGTCACTCATGTGGTAAATCAGAGCTAAATTCTTTTGTTCCCCCATGATGAGTGATCTAACAATGACCACTACCTCTCATCCTCTCTCACCTGTCCCCTTCAGCACCTGTGCTGGTAATTGAACATGGATAATCTTCATCACAATCAGAGATTTGTCCCTCAGCTCCATAGGCAACTTCTTTAACTTCTTGTTAGAATTTCATGTGAGATATATTATACAGTGTGACCTGATTTGTTTGTTCTTTTAAACTGACAGTCATTGATTCATTCCTGTATATCATTCTTACTTATTATGCTGAAGACAGATATGGGAATAGATAAGATTATTTTATATTTCAGAACTATTATTTACTCAAAATCCAAAGGTGTGTTTACAAAAAAAATCCAAATGTATGGCATGATACAGATTTTATTCTGACATAAATATAGGGTCAGGAGTGCAATGGGACTATTTTTTTAAACAATATGCCAAGTTGTTTTCTAGATATTGCTGTTTTTTTGTATTTAAAGAAGTGTAGTAATTTGGGAGATTTGTCTGAAAACAAAACTGCTCATTTTCTGTCATATCCCGATATTAATTTTCCATGGGAAAGTTGTCATGACTGTGTATTATTCTTCTATTATTTTTGACTGAAATGTATAGTAGTCAACAGCTGTACATAGTGTGTAAAACACGTGAGTGACATTTTACCCAGAATTCCACACATACTGAATTTATGGTATTACTACCCATGAATACAGGGAATAAAATATTGAGGTTAAGCAACATATATTGCTTGGTTTATAGCAGTTTATTGAATTTGGCTGAAAAGCAAGAAAGTACAATATTTGATTTAGCTATCTGTGTTTTACAGTTCTATTAGACTATATCCCAGAAGACCTACAGCTGTTGCTACCGTACTCTGAGCTAATTCATCTTTTCCATTTATTAACTTTCTGTTCAGTACCGCTGCAGAGGTTTATTCAATACATGCAGCTAATATTCAACTCTAAACCTCTTTGTCTTTCTAAAATAAATTAAAAAAGATTTATAGTTATGGTAAATTCATTCTAATGAATTGTTATTAATTACAGCATTACACTTTACA